>NC_134486.1:58976874-59276874 GCF_040206685.1 Ascaphus truei | reverse complement strand
GGGCACCCCTGTCTTTTGTTTGTATACATTAACATACCTTTAAACCTATTCATATGAATGGTGGTAAAGACGTACTGAAGTTTACAGTAGCTCCCTTTAGTGGATTTGGGCCATAGATGGTTAAGGCGAGTAGTAAATGTAAAAGTGCAGATGTAATTGAAAAGACAAGTTATTTCTGTTACCTATAAAACTCACTTACAATGTTATATTTTGTTTAATTTCAGAAGACATCATTAGGCACAAAAGCTTTCACTACTTGTCAAATCCAAGAGAAAATGATTGCTGTTTGACAGCTATTTTTGGTCAATGTTGTCAAGAACAGTATACTCACTTTTCTTTTTAATTATAGTTAAACTGACATAATCCAAAAAGGATCCCTATAAGTCATGTGGTTTAGCTCCAGCAGAGCCTGCACACTTGAGTCTCACTAAGAAAAAAAAATATATAATTTAGACTTTTGGGAGGGAATGGTTTTTTAAACATTTCTAAATTATTTAAATATTGTTAGCTGTTTTATTTACTATAGCATTTTCTGAAATGTAAATGTAATGTTTGGAACTGTTCATACGGAGCTTTTCAAACAACTCTGTTTAGGAACTGGTCCAATATACTGTACATTTTTCAAAAGGGGCATTTCACATGTATGTAATAAATGTGAGACTAATAATCACTAGGATAAATAAATACAATTTAGGCTCTGTGTATGTTCATTGAGATTAGTTATGAAATCACCATGTTGTTGAAATAGCCATTTTGTTAAAATTATGTTATGTTGTAGAGCTCCAGGTCATAATCTTTAATTGTAGGAAGATAAATACTAAATTAAAGTGACATCATTTGGGCAACTTTGCAAATAACATACCAAAAATAGAACAAAGTGTGTGAACTTATAATCTATTTTTATTGGATACTTTATGGTTGAGATTTGCTTATTTTGTAACAAGATTTCTTTCTGCCAAAATTGGTGGTCATATCAGTAGTATACAGTAAATGGTATTACTATTTTACTCTATAAATGATTATTAAGTAACAATATTTCATGCATAATTGATTTGTTCTGGTGTCCACGATGGAGTAATTTCATATCACAGTATACTACAGCATATATTCAATAGCAATGCTTTAATAGCATATTAGATTATATTACTGAATATCATAACATACATGTATGATGCGATGACCACTGTATTTGTGTTGAATATATATTAAAAAGATGAGGACATTAAAAAAATATATGTTTATTTTCCAATCATTCAAAATTATATGGGGGGCTAAACGCATTAAATCTGGAGGACATGTGTAGAATTAGAAATTAACCCATGTTGTGAGAGAATAAATGTAGGAATATACTCATGAAAGTCTCACAGATCCAAAACTGGTACGAAAACTCTGTACCAGATTTATGAAATAAGAGAATCCCACTGGTTTAAATGGAAATTAGTGGAGAATTTCCCTAGGCCATGCTAAGACTTTATTTAGCACTGTGATTATGGTATGTTCTTTTGTGGTTTTTGTTCTCCTGGTTACGATTTCCCTGCTCTCTTTTGCAGCATGATGCAGACAACCATCGGACACTTATGTTTCAAAATAACTGTATACATGACCCCCTGCGGTTGCAAAGTGTGCATATACCGTTACATTAGTACACTCATTTATTGACAGTATGTCTCTTTATTAAGTGTGTTGATGTGTTGCTTTTCACAACCTTCTGTGATTTGCTGCAAACTGAATTTGATGGCTTAGTCTTCCCTCTACTTCAACTGCACTGTGGCCTCTTAGGCCACGGCACCCTTCCATGTCCCTCCTGTGACATCACTGAGGGGGTTCTACCAGGGTTTTTGGTGCCCAATTTTGGATTCACACGGGGTGAGGGCTTGGGTATAACTGGGTTTGCTTGTCACTGTTTGTTCTCTGTAGAGAAAGGTACCAGTGGGGATCGAAACATTCAGCTTATAGATCTTACTATTTTGAACATAGATGAGCTTGTCCGGTTTTGCATATACAGCGATGGTACATATCTTGGCATGCATATTTGGCGATGGTACCACTCATGCGCACCAGACTCCACACGGGGAATCTTCAAGATGCAGAGAACTGGATGATGTCCCAAAAACGGCAGTGAAATAGGTGGGGGCGTGAAAGGGAGGGTGAGGTGCTATATACAAACGAGAAAGGTACATGAGTAGTGTTACAAACACATGCGGTACAGGCACACACATATATATATATATATATATATATATATATATATAGATAGATATATATCTATCTATATATATATATGTAGAGGTATCAGTTCAATGTTAGCCAAGCTTTAATAATCAAAAATGAATAGACAATACAGTTCTATTGCAAATGAAATTCTTTCAAGATACACTGTTCTCTTCTTCTGGCGATAGTACATTGAATAAAGCAGCAAGGTTAAACTTACAAACAGTGCATATACTATAGGAATGTTATCTGTGACTGAAACCTAACATCCTCTCCTTCCCCCCCCCCCCCCCCTGTGTAGTATGCGATTTATGACTTGAGGTGTTAAATAGTCTCTGAATGTTAGTGATGTAAGAGTGTGTGGGTGTATGTGTGTATATGTAAATAGAAATTGGTAAAGAGCCCACAGTGCTTTGCTTTACAAATGATGTGTGTGGAGTGGGAGTGTATATCAATGTTTGGGTAGGTATGGAAATGTAAGAGGCTGTAGCATTACTAAAAGTGTGTATGGATACTATGTGGTCCCTATTGGCATGTAGGGATGGAATTACATAGAGTATTTGTATATGTAAGAGACAGCTGTGTGTGCATATATATATATATATATAGGGAAGTATGTATGGACATGGCCTTTAGCACTCATGGCAAGAGAGTACTCTCATGTCAGTAGTGACTAATAAAACTTTGGTCTCGGTTTAGGCCATCGCTAGGTGTCCCGAACAGTTGCATAAATTTGTATTCATGCAACCGTCTCTGTTTCGGTGTTCTAAGATTACCTTTGAGTATGGCCACCTTCAGATCATTCATCTTGTGTCCAGAGTCAGAGAAATGTTCGCCGACAGTACTGTATCTTGTTCTGCGTGTGATGCTGTGGAGATGCAGATTCATTCTCTTGTTTAGCCCCTGTCCCGTCTCACCTATGTAGTAGCATTTCATGCACATGATGGGCATTTCATGCACATGATGAGGTACACGACATTGCTGGAGGAACAGGTGAACCATCCTCTGAATTTGTACTCCAGATTCCTGTGTGGTATTTGTATTGTGCCCGCTGTGTGGAGCATTGCACAGGTTTTGCATCTTGCGTCCTGGCATGGTCTTGTCCTGCATTCAGTTGTACTGTTGAATACTTTACTCTTCACCATCATTTTCTTGAGATTATGAGGTTGTCTGTTTGATAATAAGGGTGTTTCGGGGGAGACCTGTTGCAGTCTTGTATCTTCCTGGAGAATAGGTTGTAGTTCCCTGGCGATCCTGTGTAGGGCTTCTAAGTGTGGGTTATATGTGACCACCAAAAGATACCCTGTCGCTTGTCTCTTTCTGTCTGTATTCAAGGAGATACCTTCTTGGTATTCTGGTGGCTTTGTGGATGTGCTGGTCTACAACTCTGTGGTTATATCCATGGTTTATGAAATCCTATCTCAAGGCTGTAATCCGCTGGCCTCTGACAGCTGTGTTGGAACATATCCGGTTGTATTGTATGGCTTGACTGTATATGGCTAAATGCTTAGTGTGTGTGGGGTGGAAGCTGTTGCCCCTCAAATAGCTGGCTCTGTCTGTAGGTTTGCGATATACTGTACAGAAGTCTGTAGTTGGTTGTTCTTTATCGTAATGGTGGTGTCTAGGAAGTATACTTCGTCTGGGGAATGGATGAGTTTGAGGTTGATGGACAGGTGGAACGTATTGAAGTTCTCATGGAACTGTAGGAGGTCCTGTTCACCAGAGGTCCAAATCAGGAGGATGTCATCGATGTAGCGAAGGTATGTAAGGGGTTTTAAGCGACAAGTGGAAAGAAAGTCACATTCCAGTTTTGCGCAGAACAGATTGGCATACTGTGGCGCCATCTGAGTGCCCATAGTAGTCCTGGGTGTCTGGAGGTATGTGTCATTTCCAAATGTGAAGTAGTTATGGATCAGAATAAATTCTATGCATTTAGTCACTGTCTCTGTGAGTGGCTCCAGCGGTCCCAGAAAGTATCTGCTGGCTGAAATCCTATCTTTGTGGGGGATGTTAGTGTAAAGTGACCCTACATCCATGGTTGCTAGTAGTGTTCCCGATAGGAGGGGGCCAATGGCATTAAGTTTGTTAAGCAGGTTGGTGGTGTCCTGGATATAGCTGGGTGTTCCTGACAAGTGGTTTTAGAATGCCTTCCACCCAGCCAGAAATATTCTCAGTCAGTGTGCCAGATACAGAGATAATAGGGCGCCCAGGGTTACCTTCTTTGTGAATTTTAGGGAGCATGTAGAATGTGCCAGGTTTTGGGTTAGCTGGTATCATGTCAAGAATTTGTTCTCGTGTGGATTGGGAGTGTTTTAATGATCCTGTTGAGTTCTCTCATGTATTTTGTTGTTGGATCTTCCTGCAGTTTTTTTGTAATACTTAGCATCAGAGAGTTGTCTGTGCGCTTCCCGCGGGTAGTCTGTGGTGTTCATTAGGACCACTGCTCCTCCCTTGTCCGCCTGTTTGATTGTTATGTTGTGGTTGGCCTTTAGCAATTCTATGGCTCTCCTCTTGATCAGTGTCAGATTATACATTTGTTTCCTTACTTTGTCTAGAATGGTGGTTTTGGCTCTGTCTAAAGCTTTCGATGTACCAGTCCAGTTTGGGGTTGTGCCCAGTTTGTGGGATCCAATTGGATTTTTGTTTCTCCCTGCTCATTTGCAGCGGATATATATATATACACGTATAGTGATACGATACTGTGTAATCTGGAAATCAAGTGCAGCAGAGTAGTATTAAAAAAAAAAAGTGTATCAGTGAAGGTGGTACATCAGATACCAACGTTTCAGTCCTCACCGAGGGACCTTCCTCGGGGTGATACAAAAGAATAACGACAGAAACCCCATATTTATACACACACCCAAAAGCAATTGGTCAGTTGCTGAAAACAATAAAAAAATTACCAAAACCCATGAAAACATCACATGATCAGTATCCTTATATAATGAACCGCCATCTTGATGACATCACTCGTGATGCAAACATGGTCATCGTATGATAATGATCGGCAGCCATCTTGTGAATGTCACTGCTGACATGGATGCAATACCCCATTAGCTGTCATCATTCATGTAAACACAGCTGGTAAGTGGTAAACAGCATTCTGCAGTTGCTATGGTGATGGTCCCACAGATGCGCACCAGACTCCACATGGAGAATCTCCAAGATGCAGAGAACTGAATGATGTCCCAAAACAGCAGTGAAATAGGTGGGGGCGTGAAACGGAGGGTGAGGTGCTATATACAAATGATATGGAAAATAGCTGAAGCGCTCAAATGCAGGTATATCTCAAAATGATAATAAGCCAGACCACTGTACCAGGGTACTAACAATTGATATAGTACCTATTGTGTCATATAATGGGTACTATCCTCCTGAAGACAGGTGTGTGTGGTGCAACCCAGGGAAAATACAGGGAAAAGGGAGACCAAAAAGCGCACCAGCACAAACGGAGCAGGAAGAACCCTTGAAATCCTTGAAATCCTTGAAAAAGAACGCTGTGACGTTCGAAACGCGTTGGATGGGTCTTTTGTCACATTAAAGTGCCCTTTTAATCATTTTTTGTCCTGGGTTCTTCCTGCTCCGTTTGTGCTGGTGCGCTTTTTGGTCTCCCTTTTCGCTATATACAAATGAGAAAGATGCATGAATCGTGTTACAAACACATGAGGTACAGACACTTTCTACATGCTAGAGACCACATTGTTACTGGCATATCCTATGCTATTCGATGGTAGATATGTAGTGTTCAGAAGAAACACTGTTTATTCAAACAGAATAGCGGTGGAAATACAAAATGTTTGACAATTTTTTTTATCATTTGCTAGTATATGCCAAGGACTCTGCATGCTCCGACTGATGTAACTGGACCCAGTGCTGAATGTGCTCATAATTTTAAAGTGGTTAGAGGCGGCTTTTTTTTGAGCCGGTATGAGCAACTCGCCCCTTTTTGGTAGCCTTGCCTTGGTCAAAGCACTTTCAATTTCCTTGGGATCATAACCTCTGTCCTGGAAACGCAAGGCCATCTCATGCAGTGCATCATCCAATTCCTTAGGGTCACTTGTGATCCTCGTACACATAATATCTGTGAGTACACGAGGCCGTTCTTTAATGGTGGTGGATGATAACTAGTCGCATACAGCAAGGCGTTCCTATCTGTAGATTTATGGAACAGTCTGGTGGAAAGTTTACCATTATCCTTATATTATCGTTATATAGACTGTGTCAAGGAATAAAACTTCAGTCCTGCTGTAATTTGCAGTGAAGCAGACCAGGTATGTTATTAATATGAGCAATGAGTGACAAAAGCTCCGTTTCCTGCCCCCATCCCCAGACATATGTATCTACTACATTGTAAGTAGCTGCCTACTGTAC
Organism: Ascaphus truei; assembly: GCF_040206685.1. Lineage (NCBI taxonomy): Eukaryota > Metazoa > Chordata > Amphibia > Anura > Ascaphidae > Ascaphus > Ascaphus truei. The sequence continues at coordinate 59,270,292 of NC_134486.1, read as the reverse complement.
TTTGTGCTCTAAACGCTAATACAAACGTACTTCAACATATTGGAACCTTTCTTTCATTTATAGGTTCTGCAGACTAACTATAGTCACATAAGTGATACCCAATATAAAGTGCACAGTGTATAACAATGTGACTAATTACAAACACAAACAATGCTTATATGTGTGTTGCTAAATCTCACATATCACATAAGTTAAAAAAATGGAATGGCAGCCAGGAGACGATACATAACGTCTATCCAAATTACTTGTAACCCTTAATATAAAAATTAGAGAACACAACGTCCTTGGCGCAAATGGAGGTATAAATACCACTCCCGAGCAGGTGTAGTATAACAGTACTGTAGTATGATTGGATTCTTACTGTGCTACTGTATCGCCACTTGGCCTTCGCCTTCCGTGCCTTGTGGAAAGTAGACTGTTGTATACTGTAGTACTGCAACGGTATCACGGTCATGCTTCCTGGTGCGTCTCCTTTGCTTTATCTCTACCGCCACCTTTTCCTTGGACTGCTTCAGTGACCCAAACGTCTGTCTTGGGGTTGTAAGCTTTTCCTCCAGCTTCATCTGAGAAACCTCCTGCTGGGCAGCAGTAGAGTCCAACGTAGCGTCCCGCTTAGTCTTCAGAGCCTCAAGCTCCTTGCCTAGGTCACACTTTTGTTTCTCCGCCATCTTGCGGCCAGCATGCTCAGACTCCAGGTCCTTCCTCAGGTCTTGAAGCTGTCCTTCTGCCTTTCTTCTTTCACACAGTGCAGCTGCTAGTTCAGCTTCTTTAGAGTTGAGTCGCGATTGTACGTCTCCTAGCAGACTCAAAGCAAAGCTTAAATCTGTCTCTGTTTCTTTATTCTGGACCTGCAGCTGCTGGTGCTCCTCATGGACCTTGTCCAGCTCCAGCTGTAGCCGGGCCCCCTAATTGGTCGTGTAGTCCAGCCGCCTGTGGATATCAGCCATCTCGGTTTCATGGTGCAATGACAGGCAGGCCACCTGACGAACGGACACCTCCTCCCTCTTGGCGCGCTGCATCTCGTGCTCAGCCATCTGCAACTCTTCAATCTGATGCTGCCAGTACCCTCTCAGGGCCTTCACCTCTTTCCGGTGCTTACTCTGGGTTTGCATCAGTGCCTCCTTCATCTTTTGGAGCTCTGCAGTTCTTGTCACTAGGATCGCTGCTGCTTCTGTTTTCCAGGCCTCTTTCTCCTTGGTATACTGACTCATTGGGATGGCGCTGCCTCTCTGCTTCTCCAGCTCTTGCTTCAGTCTTAGGACCTTCTCATGTTCCCTCTCAGACAGAGTCACCTGTTTTCTAAGCTCCGCCTACAGCGATGCTCTTGTGGTGCTCAACATGACCTTCAGCTGCTCCAGGGCGAGGCATTCTTTTTCCAGCATTTTATCTGCATTCTTCAGTGCAGTCTGTTCTTCTAATTTTTCTTGCGCCAATTGCGTCTTCACTTTCTGTGCTTGGTGAAGCTTCTCAGTCCCATCACTGACCTGACCAGTCAGGTTTAAAACCTCTTCCTTCAGGTTTATATTCTCCATTTTCACAGTCTCTATATCCCTTAGGACCGTCTCATTGGCTTTCTTCAAAGTAGTTAGACAGTGTAGTTAGACAGTGGCCCTGTAGTTAGACAGTGGCCCTCTTGGCGTGAGAGCTCCAGCTCTGTTTTGAGCGTGCAAGCTTCTTGGTGAGAAACTTCTAAGTCTTTGATGAAGTTTTGCACATCTCTCTGGGACATCTGATAGCATAGTCTCCAGTCAGGACTTGTTCTTTCTGATTCCATGGTACCAATTGCGGTGTTGGCCTTATCCAAACTTGTCGTCAGCTCCTCCAACTCACTCCGTAAGAGACGCTCTGTTTTCTTTAAATCCTCATACTCTTGTATAGCTGGGAGTATACACCTCTGTACCTCAGCGTTCGCTTCTCGCTCCCTATTTAATTGTTCCTGCAAGACATCATAATCACGGTGGGCAGTTTGGAGTGCAGACATTAAGGCCTCTTTTTCCTGGATCAAGGATTCAGCTTCCCTTTGCTCCTCCTTTTCCTTTGCCACCGTTCCTGTGACAATTCTGCCCATCACTCCGGTCTGCAGCACATCTCGGTGCCTTGCTAATGCCTGTTGTCCTGGTTCATGACAGGCCCAGCATACTGAATCCTTTAGAAAGTCACCTGGTTTCCTTCTAGCCGGCACAGCTCCGAACTCCTGGTCACCGACTCCAAGGTTATGGGGACCTGCCCTCTGGACACTGGCCACTTTTGCAGTTTTCATCTGCGGGTACGTCTCTCTTCTCGGGGCCACATGTGCGTCGTCATCATAATCCTCATATGGCCTGAAGGGACACTGTTTTGTATGGTTATGTACATTGCAAAACTGACACTTGACGGGGGCCATTTTAAAACCCCGCTTTATTTAAAAAAAAAAAATCCACAACCGACGGGGCAGACTTTGCACAATACACGTAAGTTGTATGGGCTTTACAATCTTTGAACCTTCTGGGTTCTTCTTAGGGCAGCATCTTTGCCAAAATCCATTTTCACTTTCTTTTATACCAGACAGGGCAAATTTACACACAGCACTTGCTAGCTGCAAATTCACTCGCTTCAGCAAAAGGCATTAGCTTTACACAGCAATCCTTTCATACCCGATGGGGCAAACTTTACACTCAGCACTTGCTAGCTGTAAATTGAATGCTTCAGCAAAAATAACACGTTTTTTTTCCGCTTGAGTTCAGTGTCTCAACACATCTTCGTCTACTGACCCCCAGAGGCGTAGCATCCCACTTCTGACACCACCTGTGCCAGGACGGCCTCGCGGCGGGGTCAGTAAGACGCTAGACACGATGGGAAACTTTAAACACTAGTGGTTTATTTGCCACAACCAAAATAAAGTACGGGTGCACTGTCCCTTTAAGAAACTACTTTCTAGAAAATAAAGCCTGTTCCCGTTAGGGAAACTAACTTACTTCTTGAGCCCTTACTAACAGGGCAGCCAGCTAATCTGGTTATGCCCAAAACATATGCTACACAAAGGATAACCAATAAATATAAGAATAAAGTCTTATCTGTTTTGCAGCTCCAGTAGCAAACAGGAACACGGTTCTGGGGAGCAGGCTGTGTCCAGCTCGCAGCAATCTGTATCTTTATCCTGGGTTGGGGTCCCAGCTGGTCCCAGCAGCAAAGCTCCTCGCAGGACTGGGAGACCAGAGCAACAGTACGGCTTCCTAGCCGGGAGAGGTCTCTCCACCCTCACGTGGAAAAACAAGCTCACCTTGTGTGAGCAACTTCCTGCTTTATAAAGCACTTGTTTCACTGATGAGTTCAGCCCCTGTTTAATCAGTCTTCCACTGTTCTTTCTGTCTGAGGAGATTAACACTCTGTGTACTGGCTGCAGCGTCTCTCCATTCACTGTTCCTGCCTACTGAGTCAGTGACTCTGTCACAATATATATATAGCCCGGTCCACCATAGCTCCCCGGTCCTCCATTTCCCCCTTACCTCCGTGGACTGTGGGGGGATGTTGCAGGCGGCGACTGGCTTGCCGGCGACTTCCTCTGCAGGGTGCCGCCATGTTCGTTGTGCTCGCACACGCGGAGACTCGCGTATGCGCAGAAGAATCGCATATGGGCAGATGTGGCGCTCTGTAGCTCAGGGCTACCTCAGGTTTGCGTATGCGCAGAAGGTGTAGCGCGGCCATTACAGTGTCGCGCATGCGCAGCACGCTAGGTGCACGCGGCGACAATAGAGTAGAGGCTCCGCAGGGACTACACCACCCAACAGCCACTGGGGCTGCCAACCATGTGATGACCCAGCAGCTAATAGGGCTTACAGATTCCCTGCAGACAGAGATACACTTTGGCGCACCCAGGGATTTACAAGTCAGTCGGAGCTGGGACACAGACAAGGGAAGGTGTAGGTGTGCAGGGGACTGTGACCCTCTGCACTAGCCCAGACATCCCCCTAGGCCCCAGCTAGGCCCCGACTCCCCTTGTGAGAGTGAAGCAGCGACAGGGACAGGCCTTTAGGTAGGGACACTGCCCCATTAGCTGTGTATGCCAGAGATACAGTTGCAACATTGCACAGCACTGGAGAGTGGTGGTCTGGGACCAGATCAAGTGAGCGAGAGAGAGACTATCTGCGTGTGGGATAATTCTGCGTGTGGGATAATTCTGCGGAATATCACCCCACATGGGGGCGGACATCATTGCGGAGGACAACGCTGGATCGGCGGATCCCAGTGTTTCCTTAGTCGGCGCGCCCGGGTGCTGGAGCACCCGGCAGGTATCTATATCCTAAGTGCACCAACACAGTTCATATACCATAGTGGTAGCGCTGACCACATAAAGGGGTGGGGGCTGTTATCCTTGTGGACACCAGGGTGGTTGGGTGCCCGAGGGCCCCTCAGGTACGGTGGATATGGTGTGGATTACACGGTGGTGGATCCGGCCCTGCGAGGTGAAGGGGTAGTTGTAACCAGTAGAGTTATTACCTGGTTATCACTGTTTATTATATGTTCATCAGTAAAAGGTTATTCTTATCACATAAGTGTGTACATCAGTGTTGTGGTTCCTGTGAGGGGCTACTCCCACTACGTTGGGATCCCTCCCAGGTGGAGGCGCTGTACCAAGTTATATTATTGTATCACCCCAGGCTCCCCGTGGCAGAGGTTTGGGGTCTCTGTGAGCCAACAGGTAACGCCAGCACCCGTAGACTCCTTACCCTAGGGGGAAAGAGGGCTACATATACATATATATATACATATTACTGAAGGAGTGACTTAGTAAGTAAAGGAGTCTAAGGCCAATGACATTGAAATTTGAACCAGCCTCCCCTGCATCTAAGAACAATTAATTATATCTCCATTTGTCTTCCTGTCAAGCTGAATGGGACTGCAGGGACCCCTGCTGTGTTAATCCGATGGGCCATTAAGAATCTCACAGAAATGTTGAGGCAATGTTGCAGCAATGTTGCGGCATTTACTGTGAGACTGCCCCAGAACTCTCCCAGGCAAGAGTTCTAATACTCGTGGCTGCATCTGTACATAAGTAGGTAGACAGTACAGGGAGACGTTAGAAAAGTGCATGAAAAGGGTTATAACTGAATTAACTGAATGAACGAGTCCCTGAGCAACAGAACTAAAAAACGCTAATCTTGCATCTATTGGGGTAATCTCGCCAGGTGACGAGATACAATTTGGACATGAGGGAGGTACTAGAGTACCAGCAGATTGGCAACATTTGCGAGTGAGATTTCTTCTAAAAAATAATTTCTCTCACGATTTGAACATGCGAGAAAGGCTTTTAGAATACGGCAACATGTTCATCCATTCAAAAAGGGTTCCCAAAATGTAACTGTCTTAGCGGTCCAGTCTTTTTGCCAATTTTGCCTAAAATGCAATACAAACAGCTCAATGCATTTTTCAACTACTTATTGCCTTTTACTTCTGAAAGGTATATGTATGTATGTATGTATGTCTTTATTTATATAGCACCATTAATGTACATAGCGCTTCACAGTAGTAATACATGTGACAATCATTTAAATAACAAATAATACAAATAACAGATCATAGGAATAAGTGCTTAAGACATAAAACTAACAGTTAGGAAAAGGAGTCCCTGCTCCGAAGAGCTAATTGGTAGGAGGAACATACAGATACAGTAGGAGGGCATACTAGTAAGTGCGTCTGCAGGGGGGCACACTTTTTGTATCATGTGTACTGTATAGTTAGCCAGAGTGCTACTCATATGCTTTGTTAAGCAAGTGTGTTTTAAGGTGGTTCTTAAAGGTGGATAGACAGGGTGCTAGTCAGGTATTGAGGGGAAGGCATTCCAGAGGTGTGGGGCAGTCAGTGAGAAAGGTTTAAGGTGTGAGAGGGCTTTAGATACAAAGGGGCTAGAGAGAAGACATCTTTGAACGGAACGCAAGAGCAGGACGGTGCATAGCAAGAAAATAGGGCTGAGATGTAAGGAGGGGCAGAAGAGTGTAAAGCTTATAAAGTGAGGTCATTAGTTATTTAGTGAGGGCTGTTTCAGTGGAGTGAGCAGTTTGGAAGCTAGATTGTAGAGAGTCTCTGAGAGAATAGGTGAAAATGGAGCAAGCGAGAGAATACATGACGTTCAAGGAGTTTAGAGGCAAAAGGCAGGAGGGAGACAGGCCAATAGTTGGAAAGACAGGTAGGGTCAAGCTTGCTGTTTTTGAGTAATGGTATGACTGTTGCATGTTTGAAGGAGGAGGGAAAAGTACCCAAGTAGAGGGAGGAGCTAAAAATGTATGTGAGCATAGGGATTATAGTAGGAGCAAGAAGTTTTAGGAGATGGGAGGAAATGGGGTCAAGAGGGCAAAGCAGGTCTCTGCAGAAGCAAGGTGGATGGAAGTGGAAGTGGAGAAGGGGAAAAGTGAGAGAGAGAGAAAATTAGATGATGGTCAGAGAGAGGAAGGGGGGAAATGGAGAAATCAGAGAGAGAAAAGTTTTTAGTGAAAACCAGGTCTAGGTAGTGGCCATCCTTGTGGTTCTGGCTGCAGTCCACTGTTGAAGGCCAAAACAAGAGGTTAGAGACAGAAAGCGGGAGGCCCAAGGAAGAGAGGGGTCATCAATATGGCAGTTGAAGTCCCCAAGGAGATCAGGGGAGTCATAGGAGAGAAAGGAGAGCCCGGATTCAATGTGAGAGCAAAAGACAGAAGGGGGATAACTAGAGGCAGGCGGGCGATAGATGACTTCCATATGGACAAGGAGAGGGGAGAAAATCTGGACAGTGTGAGTCTCAAAGGAGGGAAAAGCGAGGGAGGAATAGGAAGGGTTAGGTAGCGGCAGATAGAGGGGAGCAGGAGCCCCACACCTCCACCCCTGCCATCAGGGCGAGGAGTGTGGGAGAAAGAGAGGCCACCATAAGAGAGGGCAGCTTCCAGAGCAGAGTCAGACTGAGTGAGCCAAGTCTCAGTTATAGCAAATAGGAGCAGAGAGTGAGAGAGAAAGAAGTCATGTACAGAGAGGAACTTGTTAGAGAGGGAGCGAGCATTCCAAAGGGCACCGGAGAAAAGGGAGTGAGGATTGAGGGTGAGAGGGGATGGGTATGAGGTTAGAGGGGTTCATACCAGAGGGAGTGGAAGTTGCACGTGGGAGGCAAGAACGAGAGCATGTAGAAATAAGGCAGGGACCAGGATTGGCAACATATCCCCAGAAGCAAGGAGGAGAAGCACAGAAAGAAAGAGAATGTGTGGTGAGGATTTGTAGGGGTGTGTTTTAATGCAGGGGGTATAGCTGTGTATTGTCAGAGGGCGCAGGTAAGAAAGGAGTTCATGTGAACTGAGAAGTGGTAAAGGAAGTAGAGATGGAGATATGAATAGAGTTAGAGACATAATGAGGCTGGTAGAAAGAAGTGCGTAAATTTGAGTGAGGTCACAACACATATAAAGAGTAAAGGTGGCCTCGAAGCAATAGTTAAGTGCTGCTGAGGTGTGCAGTCTGGGATAGATAATGTCCTACTTTCCAGCGTAGTTCAAAATCCCGGATTCAGGGCCAGTAGGTGTTGTGTTGTCTGCTCCTTTTGAACTCCCTTTTAAACTCTAGCACTGAATGCTACTTCAAACATGGGCTGCAGACAGCAAAGGCTGCTATGTCTGCAGTTATAAAGGCCTAATAAGTCACCTGACTGAATTAAGTAACTCACATGGATTAAAATAGGAAATTTTATATTATCTGACTTTGTTACTTTTAATTGATTCCTTATTTGCAATAATCTAATTTTATTTATTTGCAGCTATACTGCCAAGGTAATGCATTCATCTTGCAATTGTGAACTTTTAGTACATTTATATTATTTTCTTATTCTATGAATATTTTATCCCTGTTGCATTTTCAGCGAGGATGCTTTAGTTCACTTTCCAGTCATCTTTTTTTATATCCCTAAGTAAAACCAGTATCAGCTGTGAGAACTTTTTACTTACTGTAGTATAAAAGCCTTGAGGAAAAAAAACAAGTTTTTCTAGGAATTACAAGAAAATATAATGATCAAGTGATTTGTAACCGACGTGAAAAATGAAATTTACACTAACTATACAAACTCTAAGGGGTTCATGCAGTAAGCGGCGGAAAAATGCATTAGCCAGTTTAGCAATTAGCCATGTTTTTGGCGAGTTAAACTGTCTGTATGCTGTAACGGGCGAATCGCTGGCGAATGAATTAGCCACCACCATTTGATGAAATGGCGTGTAACCGGTGGCGGGACGGCTGCCTGGCGAGAAACTGCCGAGAAGCCGTCCCCTGCCGAGTTGTGTTTGCAGCCGAGAGAGATCCGCTGCTCTCTCGGCGCAAACATCAGCATAATTAAAATTATTTTTAAAACAACTTTTATTCATAGTGTACATGTGCAGGGGGTCTCCGGAGCTGAACCGCATTGGTTTCAGGTCGGGGGACCCCCTGCTCCCCGAGATACAGCTCCCTTTATGAGGTGCCGGTATCCCTCTGCATTTAAAGGTCCCGATCACGTGACCGCGGCATGTAAACAAAGCAGAGGGATACCGGCACCCCAAAAAGGGGCCTTTATCTCGGGGAGCAGGGGGTCCCCGGACCTAAAACAAAAACGTTTCTGCTCCGGAGACCCTCTGCACATCTACACTATGAATAAAACACACACACATCAATAAAGACTCGTTCCTTACCTTACAGGGTATCTGCTACGGTAGCGAAGCAGCATGAATATTTATTTAATAATACTGTACAGTGAGCAGGGGGTCCCCCGAGCTGAACCGCATCACTTTGTGGACCAGGGACCCCCTGCTTCCCGAGTTACAGGCCCCGGTATGTGTGATCGGATGGGCAGTGTAGCCGCCATGTTTATAGCGTCCAATACGCTACGTGCCCGCAACAAACATGGCGTCCACACTGTAACCGATGCCCCAAACCGGGGCCTGTAACTCAGGAAGCAGGGGGTCTCTGAGCCACAAATAAATGCGGTTCAGCTCAGGGGGGCCCCTGCTCCCGCACAATATTATTAAAATACATTAATGCTGCTTCATTACCATAGCGGATAGCCGCTAAGGTAATGAAGGGGTTAACGCATAATAGCATGTTTATTGGGGACAAATGCCCCCAATAAACATAGCTGCAATACACAACATACAATACAGTAATGGGCAATATTACTACTATCCACAAATGGATAATAGTGCAATTGTCCATTTAAAATACATACACAACAATAAACACATTAAATACATATAGCACTCACCCATGTGCGGCTGGCACGATGAAGGCCATCCTCATCTTCATCCTGCCCATGCCCCATCCGCTTCTGCAAAACAGACACAAGAATTAAAACATCCAATGTAATGTCTCCTAACCCATTAATCACCATAGCGGTTATTAACCGCTACAGTCATTAAGGGGTTAAGCCACCATCACCCACATACCCTCCCCCACTAACCCCCCCAACCACCCTCACCCACTACCCACAGGGGAGTCCTACCAAATACCCTTGGGGCCAATACCCCCTCCCCCAGTACATACAGTACAATAATGTGCCAAATAACTATTATCCACATAGGGATAATACATTATTCGGCCATTATTAAACACCTTCAATACCGTAATAAAATAAAGAAAATTCTACTAACCTCATCAATAAGAAGGCTCCATCGCCAGCATCATCCTTGGGGTCCGTTGCCAAAATAAGAAATAGCCAATACATCTCAATGACATTAACATACCAAGGAACCCCTTAATCACCTTTTCGGGTACTAACCTCAAAGGTAATTAAGGGGTGAAGCCATCCTGCAATGGCAACACCACTTATGCATAACATCCTCAATGAATTAAAAACCAATTTCCTACACAAATCTCAAGTAATCATTCAATCTGAAGCCTCAAATGCCACTTAAAACATTGCTTTTACAGTGTATACATGTAGCATAACATGTAAACTACATGTACACGCTGCAAATCAATATTAACAATACAGTAATCCAACTCAAATAGCCTGACATCACAAGAAGTATATTATGTCAGCAAATAAAGTCACCATCAATGAATTAACAGACATGAATTACATCCCTAAACAATTAAAATACCATCCATACCAATTACACAATTAACTATAGCTATCGTAACAGAGAACAAGTTCAAAACATACAAAAAAAGACACCAACAATTACAATATACTATAGCAAGCCTTTCCATAACCTACAGTACAGCATAAAGCCCAAAACTTACATCTCTCTAATAATAAAATACATTTAACACACATCTATGCATAGCAGCATAGCCACAATAATTTACAATACAGAAAATCAAGCTTTAACAACACTATCATTTCTTACCCTGTATGTATATATCTCTCTAGACATACATACATACATACATAAATACAGTGGTAAGAAATGATATGCATAAAAAAAAATGAAGACATGAAAAAGCAAAAAAAAAACACAGTTACATTAAATACATTTCTTTATTTAACTTACCATTACTTGCCCCCACCGACTCCCGTTGATCAGCTTACTCACGAACCAATCCACGAACAAGAACCCATAAAATAAAAAACCATAAAATAATAAACATTAAAATAATAAAACATGACAATCCAGGGGTCTTCTAGTTGTAATCCATCTTCATCTGTATTCTTCTACCTTCTTCCGGGGTCTTCTTCCCGTCTGCGGCCATGCCCTGGTCTTCTTTCTTCAGAGGAGGTCCTTCCTCCTCGGCGTCTGGCTTCAAAATGAGACGACATAGGCTTTTAAAGGCCTATGACGTCACATTTTCGTCATATGGTTCCCCCGGCCCTGATTGGGCCGTGAAAACCATGTGTTTTGGCCGATGTAAAAAAAATGATGACGTCACTTAAAGGCAATGACAGCACAGCCAATCAGAATGGCTTTGCTTCAATTGCCTTTAAGATGACGTCATGAAAAGACACATGGTCGGACTCACATGGTACGGCAGCCAATCAGAGCGTGGGAAGTCTATCCCTACTCTGATTGGTTCAAGTACCATGTGACAGAGGCTTTCAATGACGTCACATCCTTTCTCCCCCAAGCCTCTGTCACACTGATAAGCCACTATAACACTCAATGGGCACCTAATCAAAATACATTAATGCACAAAAAAGACAATAATAAAACATTCCAAAACACTGAAACACCCCAATTCACTAAATAAAAACACTAGCCAACAAATGCAATTAATACAAGCACTAACCAGCACAACAATGAATTAATTCAACCATTACCCAACAAAGCAATTAATTAATAAAAGCACTAACCAGCACAACAATGAATTAATTCAACCATTAACCAATCAAAGCAATTAATAAAACAACTCAGCTAAACAACAAGGAATTAATTCAAACATTAACCAATCATAGCAATTAATTAATTAAAAAAAACTCGGCAACACAACCATTAAAAGCAGCACCCAACGCAAGACATCATTAATTAAAAACGAAAATCAATCGCAATTTTTTTTTTTAAATAATGTGACAAAAAGAAAAGAGGTTGGGGCGCTCCCTATTTGTATAGGCTTGTGATGTCGCCTGTGTGGTAGTGTGTAACCAAAGAAAGGGTAGTGTATACTTGCCCTTGTTGTTTTCTGCAGCTGGACCAGTAGAGAAGATAAAGCCCGGAATCTTCTTGTAGTTGCAGTGGAGGTGGAGGGTTGGTCAGCGCACGGGATTTTGCTCAAACGTAGAGATAAGAGGATAGGAAGATATGGAACACGGTATTAGTGTTTTAGTAATCGAACGGTACAATACAGCCAAAAGAACTTTGGAATTAAAAATGTATGAAAAATATATTTTTAAAATAGCTTAAAACTCTTTGGAATTAAAGAACCTTGGTAATTAAAAGTAAATATATGAAAAAATATATTCTAAAATAGCTTAAAAATCCTTAAATAAAATCCTTAAATAAAATTTAAATGGAATTGTGTGGTTTTTTTGTGAACAGAAGCAGAATACGTGCTATATGTGGATGACTAACAGGGTGTGTTTATATAGCCTGTTGTTGGTCTGAGGTAAAAAGGGGATAATGGGGCTGGTTAGCAGAGTTTAATGCGCAGTCTTTCCTTCACGGAATGCTGCTAAAAACAATAGCTTTCTCACCCTCCTGGTGGGGGCAGTACGTGAGTTGCTTCTCTCCCGGGGGCCCAAATAGGAAGAAAAGGGCCGAACTCGGTGAGTGAGCAAAATAGAATTTATTAGGTACAGAAAACAAAGTCAAAATAACACTCACGGTACAGCTTTAAAACAGCCCAGCATCAGCCTGATCGTCCGGTGATATTCCTCTCACCAGTACAGCTCCCGTAGTCGCGTCCGACGGCGGGACCGGAAGAGGAGGTCTTACCGGATGTCAGCAGGCTGGCTGGGTCCTTCAATCAATGGGCTCCGGCAGGGAACAACTAGTTTCGCAATAATGCTTCGTCGGCCCTTTTCTTCCTATTTGGGCCCCCGGGAGAGAAGCAACTCACGTACTGCCCCCACCAGGAGGGTGAGAAAGCTATTGTTTTTAGCAGCATTCCGTGAAGGAAAGACTGCGCATTAAACTCTGCTAACCAGCCCCATTATCCCCTTTTTACCTCAGACCAACAACAGGCTATATAAACACACCCTGTTAGTCATCCACATATAGCACGTATTCTGCTTCTGTTCACAAAAAAACCACACAATTCCATTTAAATTTTATTTAAGGATTTTATTTAAGGATTTTTAAGCTATTTTAGAATATATTTTTTCATATATTTACTTTTAATTACCAAGGTTCTTTAATTCCAAAGAGTTTTAAGCTATTTTAAAAATATATTTTTCATACATTTTTAATTCCAAAGTTCTTTTGGCTTTTTTTAAAATAAGGCAGCAAAATCACAAATAATTAAATCCACATAATAAACACACATAGAAAAAAATCACACTCATACAAAGCAAGAAATTAAAAACAAATTATTGGCATTAGGTTACTACTTGCAATCCTGATGTACCTGCAGTACTTGCCGCATCAAATAATGTATGTGACATACTTGCACTTGCTGTATTCTATAAGCCTGCCATTATTCCATTACGATTGTAAGCTCTATTGGGGAGGGAATTCCTAATTAAAGCATTGTTTAATGCACTTTGTATATTATCTCCCTGTACTGGCTTGCTTTTAATAATGTAGGCACTGAGAAAATTGATAGCACTATATGAATACAAATATACATACATATACCTGTAATAACTATTGTTCTTCATTTGCAATCTAGCAACCACATCATGGGCAATCCTTGTACAATAAGTGGAAAAGGTGGGTCTTACATTGCATGGACAATCCATGTACAGGAAGTAGATAATGTGTGTCTTCCATTAACACTACCTTTACAATAAACTACCTCTATAGAGGCCTGTTGGCCATCAAACACAAAATTAGACTAATGGACTTCATTGTAAAAAGTACATCAGGATAAAAGACATACACATTTGAATACTCTATTTGCTGTAGCCTTTTCAGTGATGAGTGAGAGCGCGACTTTCAATTCAGTAGTGTCTCCAGTTGTGTATGTAGATAGATATATATATATATATATATATATATATATATATATATATATATTCTTTTCCTATTTTGCATTACATGTCTGAGTGCTTTCAATGAGGGTTCTTTTTTCTTTTTGTGTTTACATATTCTAATTATCCCTCTAGCACCGCCAACAGAGGTAATTTGTTATTGACAAGCACATTCTGGTTTGGTTTAGACATTATTTATTTATATTGGTTGTTTTGATGCGGTATTCTTTTTGTGTGTCATATATATATCCAAATTCATAAAAATAATGTGCACATCTCTACTTACAATCAATGTTTTAGTGGCTGAGGTTCAAACTCAGGTTGAAGCTGCTTCAAACACACTATTGCCCATATAATCTCACCTGGCCCCAATAACTCTAGCTCTCAGTACATATTATTACTTTGTGCTTGACGTCTTTTCTAGGTAATCATCAGCAAAATAGATATCCCTTGAAGGTATACTAGTAGTAGACTGGTGCACTGCAACCCATCAGTTGGTTTTTCTCACACTACTAGAGCTGCATCCTAGAAAAGCATTGGTTGTGGATTCTAGTTCTGTTGGGTCTAACACCATTCCAATAATTAGGTTGCTGCTTTAGGCTTATTATCAAATCTATATAGTTGGTATGAAAATCTTTTTAGAAAGTGTGGGATGGAACTTATGTAAATACACTTTGCATAGTCGTTAGCATATCTCCCAGTCAGGTACCTCAGGTATGCAACTATAAGCACACATGTCTCCCTAATTTATTTGGAGGGACATTTAAGGGGATATACTGTGTGTGTATATATATATATGCACATTATTTTTACGAATTTGGATCCGCAGAGGATCGACCGGTTCCTTTGGTCCGCGGATTTCAACGAATCAATCTCAAAAAGTGCAATTATTACAGATGGGACTTTTTGGTTCTCTATAAGGGTCCTGTATGGCATCCTCCCCCGCTCCACGGTGTCACAGCAATCAGACGTAATGGCCCATGGGATTAACACAGTGGGTGTTCCTGCATTCGACTGGGACTGTGTGAATCCAACTGGGCTGCACCTGAGTGAGACTGAATCAGACACTCTCTCTGTGCCCCTCTAACAGTCGATTGCATGACTTTTATTTTATTTTAATGACACAGTATTGTAGCAGGGGTCTCCAGAGCTGAATCGCATCAATTTCCGGTCCGGGGACGCCCTGCTTCCCGAGTTACAGGCTTTGCCGGTATCCCAGGGGTGCCGGTATCTGAGCCATGTTTAAATTCTCCTGCGTCATGGCCCACGTGACCGGGAGATTTAAACAAAGCAGGGAGATACCGGCACCCCATACCGGGGCATAACTCAAGAAGCAGGGGGTCCTTGATGCTTAAATTAATGCAGTTCAGCTCGGAAGACCCCCTGCTTCAATACTGTGATATCAAAATAAAATAAAAGCAGCTTCATTACCTTAGCGGCAAGCTGATAAGGCAATTAATGGGTTAAGCCAGAGTAGCTAGTTTATTGGGGGTGGATGGGGTGGGTGAATGGGGTAATTGCCCCAGGGTGTGTGGTTAGGCCTACTGGGAAGGTTTCAGGAGGGGTTAACCCCTTCATTACTTTAGCGGTAGTAACCCGCAGACAGGTTTGGTCTAAAAAAAATCTGCGGGATTCCGGGAAACAAATTTGGACTGGTTCGCCCATCTCAACCTACCGGCACTTTAAAATAAATATCTAACATAACCACATGGTTTAGAAGGGATTGTAAACTACAACAATGGAAAATACAATACAGAACCTACAGTAAATTAGTTTGTTGGAATTTAGAACTGATGAAACAAAGAAGCACAAATGCATACCTTACAACTAACGAATGTACAGCATTTTCATGGTTTTAGTCTTCATCGCTACAACTTTTACCTGGATAATAATAATAATCCCTATATCATTTAAAGGCAAGTTATTGATCTTCCCCTAAAATACACCTGCGCATATGTATCAAGGCAAAGGTTTGCACCATATATATTAAAGAAAAAGTCTAATTTAATTCAATAGGCTTTTTTTTCTTGTGCAGTTTTTTGCCTCACTTTTGCCTTGATCCATAAACCCTTATTCTGTAAAGTATGATTGTGCAGACGACGTGCTATTGCATGAAAAGTCCTTTAAAAGTCAATGGGACTTCTCCTGCGATAGCACGTAATCTGCGCTATCACACTTTACAGAATAAGCCCAATAGACCTCATCAACTCTGGCATTTTGACTTGCTTTAGTTTTTAACACACATCTTGGAAAATTTAACTGCCTATTTAATGAATTGTAATGAAGCAAACTTTCCAAAATAGGTTCTGACAAATCAGCTATGGCAATTAAAGTTTCACTGTGAGAATCCTGTCTGGCTCCCATTCCTGTTTCTATTCAATGACCTTAATAAAGCAATAAATATTTCTTTATGTGTTTCTGTGAAGTCTCTCCTTCTTTTAACCTTTATTACGGATATTTAAGTTCAGTAATACTTAGTAATTTAATTATGGATGAAAATACACATCAAAATTGATGGTTACTTTTTAAAAGTCATTATTTGGTATCACCTTAACAATATCAGATATACAAAGAAATAGATACAACAGCTTGTATTACAGGGGGCGATTCGCTAAGCAGTGATAACTGCTTTTAAGTGTGATAAACGCCCTTTAAATGCGATAATGCCTGCTGAGCGATTCACAAAGCAGTGATAACAGTGCAGTATCGCACTTAAAAGGCTTTTTAACACCCCCAAAAAATCTGTGATAAAAAAGTCACCCGATCAGGTAAAAAATGTCAGACCCGCAGTTTTTTGCCAGTCTGCGCAATTCACAAAGCAGTGATAAGTGAATCACACTGTAAAAACTCACCATTTCTTTTCACCAGCTAAAGGCTGGCGCAAAAGAGATGGAGACATGAAAAAACCATTGTTATTGTTTTTTCATACACAGAATTAATCCAAGAGGCAGGTGGCTGTCCCCGGGGGGTCCCCGGGGGGTTCCCACGGGTGTCCGGGGGCCTCCTGGTGGTCCCCGCGGTTGTTGGGGATCCCCGCTGGCCTGCGGTACCAATCCTGTGCCAAAAAAAACAGCCAATACGTTTAAATAAATACACCCCCCTCCCCCATAACAGATTCAGTACAGTAATGGGCAAAATTACTATTATCCAGATATGGATAATAGTGCATTTGCCCATTTAAAATAAAACATTAACAAGAAGAAATAAAGTAAATAAAACTTGCACTCACCCTTGCCAGGCTGCCACGATGAAGGTTGTCCTCATCACCGTCCATATCCTCCGTTGCCACAAACAATGCAATCAAAAATACAATCTAATGTCCCCTAACCCTTTAATCACCTTAGTGGTTAGTAACCGCTAGAGTAATTAAGGGGTTAACCCATCATCCCTCACTCCACAAACAGGAGGCCTAACCACACTCGCCAGGCAACTACCACCACCCTCCACCCATTCATTGGTACAGTGGGTACATCATGCCCATGTAATATGGGCCTGATTTACCACTATAGCAATAAATGGTGAAGTAAACAAAAAGAGGCACTAAATAAAACATACATAGCAAACTAAACACATAACAAATGCCAAGAAAACAATTGATTGCTATTTATTTTGTGTTTTGAATTTGTATGCTGGCATTTTTGGGTGGTGTTTTCAATTGATTATTTCAGGGGTGTTTTTGGGGTTTGGTTTTTAATAGTGGATTATTTTTGGTATTTATATTTTGACTGATGGTGTTTATTTTGAGCTTTCTTTTATTTATTGATGGTTTTGTTTTGGTGTTTTTAATTGTTAATTCTGGTGTTTAATTGGTATTTGCTTAATTGATTGGTGGTAATGTTGTTGTATTTACTTGCTTATTGTTGATTATTTGGTGATTGTTTTGAATGCATTGGATATTGTTATTGTTTATTTTTAGGTTGACCATTGACTGGCATAGTGTTAAATCATGCCCATATTATATGGGCATGACGTACCCACTGTACCAATCAATTGTTTTCTTGGCATTTGTTATGTATTTATTTTGCTATGTAATGTGTTTTATTTTGGGCCTGTTTTTTTGTTCCCTTCACCATTTATTGCTATTGTGGTAAATCAGGCCCATATTATATAGGCTTGATGTATCCACTGTACCAATTAATGGGTGGAGGGTGGTGGTAGCTGCCTGGGGAGGGTGGTTGGGCCTGTTTTGTGGGGGATGCTCGGTTAACCCCTTAATTGCTCTAGCGGTTACTAACCGCTAAGGTGATTAAGAGGTTAGGGGACATTAGATTGTATTTTTGATTGCATTGTTTGTGGCAAAGGAGGACATGGATGGTGATCAGGACAGCCTTCATTGTGGCAGCCTGGCAGGGGTGAGTGCAAGTTTTATTTACTTTATTTCTTCTTGTTAATATTTTATTTTAAATGGCAAATGCACTATTATCCATATTTGAATAATAGTAATTTTGCCCATACTGTACTGTAACTGTTATGGGGGAGGGGGGTGTATTTATTTCTGTTGTGTTTTTTTGTGCAGCCAGCAGGGACCACCCGAGGGCCCCCGGACACCCAAGGGCCTCCGCCGGCCTCTAATATCATTCCTGTGCATTAAAAAAAAACTTTTATGTATGTTAGGGGGTATAGGGGTTGTTGGGGGCACAGGGGATGGGTGGGTAGTACATATTGCAATTGCAATTGCCCCCAATAAACCTGCCATTGTGCTTTACCCCCTTCATTGCCTTAGCGGATAGCCGCTAAGATAATGAAGCTGCTTTATTGTATTTTTTTTTAATAGTGTGCAGGTGCCGGGGGTCTCCTGAGCTGAACCGCTTTGATTTCTGGTTTAGGGACCCCCTGCTTCCCGAGTTACAGGCCCCGGTATGGGGCATCGGATGCCAGTGCCATTTTTGAAGTGTCCGCGCCACATGACGCGGGACATTTAAATAATGGAGATACCAGCACCCCAAATCTGAGCTTGTAACTCAGGAAGCAGGGGGTCCTCGAGGCTGAAATTAATGCAGTTCATCTCAGGAGACCCCCTGCTCCCCACACTATTAATAAAAATGAAATTATAGCAGCTTCATTACCATAGCGGATAGCCGCTACGGTAATGAATTATTTTTTATTATTCTTATGGGTGTTTTGATACTAGTGTACATGAGCAGTGGGTCTCCTGAGCTGAACCACATTGGTTTCAGCCTTGTGGATCCCCTACTTCATGAGATACAGGCCCCGTTATGGGGTGCCGGTATCCCCCTGCAGGATTTAAATCCCCCGGTCACGTGACACGGGAGATTTAAAAGCACAGGGATACCGGCACCCCATAACGGGGCCTGTATCTCATGAAGTAGGGGGTCCCCAAGGCTGAAACCAATGCAGTTCAGCTCAGGAGACCCCCTGCCCATGTATACTATTATTAAAATGTATATTTATACTTTACGATCGCCTGTAAGAACCGTGCATGGAGACGCAGCGTCTCCCTGCAGCTCTTACAGGCTGCCTTTTTTTTCTATCAGCAATCACGCTATTGAATTGATAGCACGATAGCACTGATACAAAAAACAGGTTGCACGATAGTGCATGTTTTGGATCACATGTACGAAAATGGGCTTCACTTCTTAGTGAATCCTACATTTGGCTTCATTTTGTAACATGCGAGTCAAAATTTCATACTCGCACGGATAACCTCACTGCTGAGTGCATATCCCCCATAGTATTTAAATTGACATTTATTCACAGTAATTTAAAAATGTTAAGCTTAGGTAACATGCTAAGTAGTATAATGATACTTTAAGGACCAAAACATTCAAAATCCTATGTGTGTTTTTTTTTTTTTAAATAAATCAGTTGAGTATTATAAGATAATACTTACTACATTTTTTTATATTTTTTTGCAATTTTGAATGCCTTTTTAAAATTAGTTTAAATAATGGACTGAACATCCGTTGGCTGCGTAGCAACTATTTTGAAAGTCACATCCACTTCCTCTTTTGAAACAGACTCTTACACACACCTTTTTGAGCTCTGCCCTTTGGCAACAAAGTATCACAAACAGATCTGTTGAAGTATTTCCAGCAGTAGACTGTCTATTGTCTAGCTGAAAGCTGTAATAATAATGTGTTACACTTAGTAATATAATGTTATATTGCAGCTGCAGCATTTAAGAGTGCAGCATAGTCAGAATCCTGCAATTTCAATAGCCCCAGGAGCAAGATATTGGCGGATAGATGATAGGAGAACAGATCGATCGCAGCTTCGGTAATTGTTTCTCATTAAATCTACTCACATGCTGCATATAGTAAAACAGAAAAACAAACTAAAAAAAAAGTGAAACCAGGACTGCCGCTTTAAAGCAGCAATTTCCCCATTTTAATAAATGATTTGCAGTATTGAGAAATTCCTGTTTAAATGTGCCAATAAATATAAACCAAAAAAAGCAACAGGCCCTGATGATAGCACGGCTTCCTATAATGGGCTGAAAAAGCAGGCCAGAATTTTTTTCAAGACCCTGTAAATAAAAAGTATATTTCTCAGGAACCACAGCTCCTCAGAGTTCAAAATTATTCCGGGTCATGTCACAAGGTCTGCCTGGTTTCAATTTTAAGTTGAAAGAAAACCAACTTTAAAAAAAAAGAGTACTGTAGGTTGAATTGCTGCTGTGAATATGCTATGCATTCGTTTTCCCTTGTGTTGGAGAAAAGTTCAGCTTTATTCAAATAAATGGAATCAAAATATTCTGTAGCACAAGATGGGCATAAACTGTAGAGGGACAATTACAGTTGCGGCCATTTTTAAGATGCAACAAAAATGTTCATGAATGCAATTACAGTGCAGTGAGTATACAGTTAGGGTGACCAGATGTTCCTGTTTAGCCGGGACAGTCCTGGTTTTTAGGGCTTTGTCTCGACTTTTTCGGGTGCTGTCCTGGATCTCCCTGCCGAGTGTCGACTGAGCATGCGCGAAGAGCACTTGCCGACCGCACCTGCGCGATCGCCACTTGCTGGCTGCTCATGCACAGCTCTGATTGTGCATGCGTTTGAGCGACCGGCAAACGCTGTTCGCGCATGCGCAGCTGGCAAGTGCTGTTTACGAATGCGCATGAGCAATCAGCAAGTGCCGATCGCGCTTGCACAGTCGGCGTTTGCTGTTTGTGCATGTGCAGTCAGCGAGTGCCGACAGGGCATGTGTGACCCAGTTTTTACCGGGACAAATATGGTCATCCTATAATAATACAGTACTTAATAATTCCAACTAACTAACGCCTGATGGGCATTGTATTGTAATAGTTACATGGTTAGTAAATAAAATTAAATAATTTTCAAACAAAAATGGCCATTTATACAACAAAAGACAGAAAAACCCAATGCTACATCCAATATGACTAAAATATGACCACTGCGGTCATTCTCCTTCCAGCAGAGGTAAATAAGAATTTTCACAGTTAGTGCTAGGACCTGCTTACTGGTTATGCCTTGATGAGGATTGCAGGCTTATAACGCTTTGGCAAAAGGATGTGTGTATTTTAGTCACATTGGTTATACAGCAGCATTGGGCTTTTCTGTCTCTTGTTGTATACATTTGGCCATGCACAGTAGCAGTTCTTTTGACATATATATTTTTTTTTTTTTTTAAGTTATGGTGGGTGAAAAAGGCGACAGAAAACCTCCACCGTTACATACATCAGCTTAAATGGGCTCCATGTGAATGGATATCCAGGCAAAAGGTGACACATTGTGTGCTCATTTGCATGTCATTCCCCAGAATCCCTTGCTGCAGTGGGGGCACTGTATGCGAGGTGATAATGGTTGAAAGGCAGGGTTGCAGACCTGTCTAAGACATGTGAATGTGCTCACAAGTGCTATTCTTTATTGGCTATATGCTAACGGTGGAGGTTTTCTGTCGCCTTTTTCACCCACCATAACTTAAAATGTATGGTAAACCTACCCAGCCTAGAAATATTTAAAAGCAAGTATAAACCAATCTCACACTGATACCCATCAAGGTTGAAACATGTCTGTGAGTGGTTTAAACTGGCTTTGCTAGTCCCATGCTGTGTTTAAAATCTGTGTGAACGGCAATATATTACAAGGTAAGAAAAATGGCTACCGCTCACCTCTAGTGTCCTACTATATACATGTGCTGGTATATGAGAGATAGGGTGCATACGGGAAGAATATACTAGAATAAGGTGCCTCTAAGTCCCTAAGGCTCAAGTCAGAGCGTCACTCTGAGTACCGTGGCGCCGCCTCCACTCTAAACAGGTGGATCTTAGTACTTGGGACTTATTAGTTTATGTATGGCTATGGAGGTAACTCCAAGGATTAAATTTTTCCTAGCCTAGCATTTCTGGTTTAGCGAGTGCAAATAGGATTCTTTTGGGCCACTGCTGTGACCTTTCACCTTATTCTGAACGGCAATATATCAGTTTAAATGGGCTCCATGTGAATGGATATTCCAGGCAAAAGGTGACACATTGTGTGCTCATTTGCATGTCATTTCCCAGAATCTCTTGCTGCAGTGGGACTGTAGCACTGCAACTGCCTGCTATTTAAAGGCCAGAAGCAGCTGCTGGCAATAAGAGCCAGAGAGAGGCTGACTTTCTGTCAGGAAGTGAGGAGCAGGAATTGCCAGGAAGCAAGATGGCCACGGTAGCTTCAGTGAGGGTGAGAGGTCACTTCCTGTTTGCAGCCATCTTAGGTATCCGGACAGATCCCTTATAGTATCCCCCCCTTCAGGGTCGAACTCCAGGGCGACCAGATCCTAGTTTATTAGATGTCCACAGTGGGTGAGGTTGGGGTGTATCTGGACCTTGGGAAAGGTTGAGGTGTACTTTGGGAAACTGTGGCTGGCTGGGTTGTGTCTAGGGCAGGTCAGGGAATAACTGTGCTAGCTTGGACTGTAACTGTGACAATTGGGGCTATGGATGAGGAGGCATGGAGTAACTGGGACTAGTCGGGCTGTAACTAGGACTGGTGGGGCTATGCTTGGGGGAGGTCGGGGAGTAACTGGGACTGGTATGGTTGTAAATGGGAATGGTGGGGAAGGTCGGGCTGTAACTAGGACTGGTGGCGCTGTGGCTGGGGGACGTTGGAGAGGAGGAGGAGGTAGAGGTGGGAGAGGTGGGCACCTAGGCCTGGGCTTTCTGGACGCGTTGGAGCATGGTAATGGCAGACACTATCTTAGCAGGAGGAAAGATGGGAACCTTATCCGTAGTGTCTATGTCGTCCGTGGACAACTGGCAGAATAGGGCATCAGCCTTCACCTTCTTGGATCATGGGCGATAGGAGACCCCGAAAAGGATGACAGAGTGGAAGGCATTTCCCATCGCAGGCAGACCCCCAAGTTAGTATCTGTCCTGAGGTCCAGTCAATCCGGGGGTTATGAATGCGTAGCCATGGAAGCCCCAGGATGTCATCGATGGTTGGGGAATGGATAACATCCAGCTGAAGAACCTTGTGGTGCATACCACCGACCGTGACTTTGAGCTGAGTCGTCTCTTGCGAAATGACCCCATATCCGAATGTTCTACAATCAATAGAGGAGATACCCAAGGGCGTGTCTTTTCTCTGGAGAGGAATATTGACTTGCTGAACGAAGGCTTTATCCACAAACATACCGGTGGCTCCAGAATCCACGAAGGCCTTGGTAGTAACCGAATGGTTCTGCCAAGATAAAAACATGGGGATAACCAGGCGATTGGAAGATGGGGATATGGCGCATATGCCCTGAGGCAACTCCCCTGTTTGTGCTGGGCACTGGCCGTCTTCAGAGTTCTAAGCACAGACCCATACCATATGGCCTTTCTTGCCACAGTAGAGACACAATCCCAAGGAGCGACAGTGCTGCTTCTCCCATTCCATGAGACGCATAATGCCCAACTGCATGGGCTCTGCCAATTCTTTGGAGGCATCATTGGGAGGAACCTCAAGAGGTGGGACCAATGGAACAGACCAGACCCTGTGAACGGCCCTGCTCCTGACATCTCTACCTCATCCGAAGATTGAGAGAAATGCAAAGGGTGATTAGACCTTCTAGATCAATTGGGAATGTCCCTGTAAGTTAATTAATCCTTCAGTCTCTTCTCAATGCCTTGACGGAAAGCAGACTTCAGGGCCCCTTATTCCAATCGGTCTCCGCTACCAGGGTCCTAAACTCAATCGCATATTGTCCCATGGCCTTGTGCCGCATGACTGGGAGAATCGAAGATCGTCCGGAAGGTCTGCATGAAGGTGCCGGAGTCATCCCACAGGGGGGAGAGCCTTTTTCATAAATTGGGGACGCGCAGGCTAACGCTTCAGCTGTGAGGAGGGAGAAGATATACGCCACCCAAGAGTGTGGGTAGAGAAGGATGATGGTTGTGTGTCAAACTGAACCTGGCACTGTTTCTTTTTCCTCTGTAACATGGCAAAGATACATCCTTTACTCTGTTACTCTTCTGATAAAACTCTGATGCAGGCCTTTATCTCTCCAGTCTTGACTATTGTAACCTTTTACTCTACGGACTTCCTGCCTCTCACCTGTAACCCTTACAATCTATCCTAAATGCTGTTGCTAGAATTTACTTTACTCTCTCTCCTAAAATCCCTCTACTGTCGTCCTATTATATCTAGTATTACTTACAAAATTCTCCTCCTCTCTTTTAAGGCTCTTCTGCCCCTCTTTATTTCTCTGTCCTAATTTCTCACTATATACCTGCATGACTCTTGTGTTCTGCTCAAGGATGTCTTCTCTGTACCCCTTTTGTATCTTAATCCCTCTCCCATCTAAACCCTTTCCCACTCACTGCCCCACACCTTTGGAATGCCCTTACCCTCAATATCCAACTAGCACCCTCCTCTCCACCCTTAAGAAATATCTTGAAACAAACCTCTTTAACAAAGCATTTGGGTAGCTCTGCTGACTGATACTATGCATCTGATTTCCATTGACCTTGACCCATTGCAGACGCACTTACATAACACCCTCATACAGTACTGTCTCTGTAAGTTCTCCTTATTTACCACTCACATTGTAAGCTCTTTGGGGCAGGTACTCCTTTTCCTGTTGTGACTTTTATGTCTGAAGCACTTATTCACAGTATCTGTTATATTATTATGTCACGCGTATTAGTGCTGTAAAGCGCTATCTACCTGAATAGCGCTATATACCATAAAGATATAATACATACATGCATACATATCTCCAATCTCTAAATACTGGCTATTATTAAAACAGTGTAAACAATAATGTGAAAAAGTAGGCACTCCTACACATACAAATAATAATAACGTGACTATTCAAGTAACACTATTAATAACTTGTGAATATATTAATAAGTGACTTAATATAATACATTGAGTGACAAGTGTACAGTGAAAAAATATGTGCACAGTGATAATGAATACATTTGCTACTCCCTGCTCAACCCCACCGATAGGAACTGCCCTCGAAGGTCCCTGCGGATTCAAGATTGCTTCAAAAATCCAGGGGGGGGGCATGGGAGGAATGCAAAATGACAAACAAGAAGAAGAAAAAGAAAAAAAAAACAGCTGAGTGCAGGTGTTTTTCTAATAGGTGATTAAATATTCGTATCTTGGCTTCTGTGTAATTCTTACTCACAATGTTATGGTATAATCAGGGCAAATAATAAATGTGGCAATCTTGAAAGTGTCAGGAAGTTGGTACCTCAGTGAAAAGAGAGAACAGGGACCATTGTGCAGATCGAACTAAAGTTCAGAGGAGGATATGTCATTGCTGATCTGCGCTTCTCCCACTACCACTTGCCCTCTTGACCCCATTCCCTCCCATCTCCTAAAACCTCTTGCTCCTACTATAACCCCTACGCTCACACACATTTTTAACTCCTCCCTCTACTTTGGTACTTTTCCCTCCTCCTTCAAGCATGCAACAGTAACACCTTTACTCAAAAACAGCAAGCTTGACCCTACCTATTGTCCTGTCTCCCTCCTGCCTTTTGCCTCTAAACTCCTTGTATTCTCTCTGTGGGAGGTCGTGTCCTTGCAATGAAAAAGTCAATAAGTCAGACAGCCACAAGCGTTAGTTGCTAAACCAGGACCAGTTTATTCCTTCCACAGTTTGATACTTGAGATCCAGAACCAATCAGATCACACATAGAAAAAAAAACAGCAAACAGATAGACCTCTGGTTTAAAGTACCATTGCAGAGTTTCCTTAAGATCACCAAATAGATTTCCATGTAATAGCTCTTTAAGGAGGCAGGAGCATCAGATCCTGAAGAGACTGGAACATTGCTAGGCAGCTGCAGTCAAACCTTCCCCCTGTCCCTGATCTGTCAACTGATCCCTCCTTAAATAGTATCAGCCACCTGTTTATTCCAGGACAAAACCAAGTCTAGCCAATTTCACAGGGGAAACATTTCCCACCAAAACAAATTTGGACACATAATAAACTTGGCATTTAATGTTCAATTTCCTACAGCCAAACAGCCATTAATATCATAAATATCAACTGCACGTTTTAAGGATTTACTCCATTGCAGTATCACCTGCCTTTCTTTAAACCCCTACAATGGTATAATCCACCATTTATGGGATTGCAGGAAGGAAACTCCCTTTACTTTTAACAGATACTGCCCAACAAACAGCAAACACCGAACACAAAACCACCTTAAAGCTGCAGTTCAAGCTCCCGTTTTTTGTTTTTAAATTTATTTTTTTTACTTCAATAGTTTCATGTGGGCAATCTCTACTTACCTAAAGAACTGCATAGCTGCCGGTCAATTCATTCTCTGTCTATTGATCGGTGAAGTTTGCCGACATCTTTAGATCTGGGGAATGTAAATGGTTGCTATAGGAACAAACATGCTTGTTAAAATAGAATACAAAAAAAATGGTCTTTCAAAGTTGTTGTTTTTTAAAACAGAAAATGCTAAAAGTATTTTTTCTTACTACAGAAATAATTTACTAAAAAAAACACACATGCTTGAACTGCAGCTTTAACAAATCCTGATATATTCCAGGTAAGGATTTGTTTATCTTTATACCTGTGAATTAACTTTCCTTCCTTTATTCCTGCTAGAACTGCATCTTGCACAGGTAAAATAAATTAAGACTGTGCAGCAAGAAAATAAACAATTCCTTTCTTAAATTTCACTGCTTTCATGACATCAATTGAGAAGTTAGAAAACTTTTGGGAAAAATAGAGAAAAGATAGCTGGGTCCAGAAAAAAGAAAACAGAAACAGAAAAGACAGACACAAGTGGAACACTAGTTGCAAGAAAACAAATATGCATTTTACTTTACACAAAAATTTACAAGCAGCCCTGTCACACTCTCCTTGCTCCATTTTCTCAATGCCTATTCTGTCCTAGGCCCTCTATAATCTGGCTTCTGCACTGCTCACTCGACTGAAACAGCCTCCCTAAAATAACTAATGACCTCCATGCTGCCAAAGACAGAGGTCATTACACTCTGCCCATATTACTCAACCTCTCTGTAGCATTTTACACCATGGACCACCCTCTTCTCCTTCACATTCTCCATACTCTTGGTATTCGTAACAAAGCTCTATCCTGGATCTCCTCTTACCTCTCCCAACGTACTTTCAGTGTCTCTTCTGCTAACACCTCCTCCTCTAGCGATCTCTCATTGTGGGTACCCCAGGGCTCTGTCCTTGGATCTCTTCACTTTTCTCTGCACACACTTTCTCTAGGTGACTTAATCACATCTCTTGAGTTTAAATATCACCTCTATGCTGACGACACACAAATTTACTTTTCAACCCTTGACCTTACACCTGCCGTACAGACCAAAGTTTCTGAACGTCTCTCTGCGATATCATCCTGGATGGCCCTCTGCCGACTTAACATGGCAAAAACAGAGCTCCTCATACTTCCTCCCAAACCTGGCCCTACTTCCTCCTTCCACATTACTGTTGGAAGTACTATCATTCAACCAGTAGCCCAAGCATTCTACCTAGGGGTCACACTCGACTCCTCTCT
The DNA here is from genome assembly GCF_040206685.1 of Ascaphus truei. Classification (NCBI taxonomy): domain Eukaryota; kingdom Metazoa; phylum Chordata; class Amphibia; order Anura; family Ascaphidae; genus Ascaphus; species Ascaphus truei. The sequence continues at coordinate 59,242,835 of NC_134486.1, read as the reverse complement.
CACATTCTCCTCTCACATTCAAAATGTTTCTAAAGCCTGTCGCTTTTTCCTCCGCAATAATACAAAGTTACGCCCTTTCCTCTGATTGTCTCCCGTCTCCATTACTGTAACCTCCTGCTGTCCAGCCTTCCTGTCTCCCACCTGTCTCCCCTGCAATCTATCCTAAACGCTGCTGCCAGAATCACTCTACTCTTTCCTTACTCTACCTCAGCGTCTCCCCTGCTGAAATCACTCTCCTGGCTTCCCATCAAATCCCGCATCTCGCACTTCTCCTCGTCACTTTTAAAGATTTACACTCTTCTGCCCCTCCATAAATCTCAGCCCTAATTTCTCGCTATGCACCATCCGGACTCTTGCGTTCTGTTCAAGGATGTCTTCTCTCTACCTCTTTGTATCTAGAGCCCTCTCCCGCCTTAAACCTTTCTCACTGACTGCCCCAAACCTCTTGAATGCCCTTCCCCTCAAAACCCGACTAGCATCCTCTCTATCCACCGTTAAGACCCACCTTAAGACACACTTGCTTAAAGAAGCATGGGAGTAATACCGTGGATAATACTATACGCATTTAACGGTGATCCCCCACCCAGGGGGAGAATTGGCCCTTACTACAGTACGTATGTGGTGCATGATACCTGCAGGAAACCAGAGGGCTGAGCTGTCCTCCGATGGTAGTGGGGACACAGGATCAGGTACTGGGGTACGTTACCCACATGGTTCTTTAGCAGTGCAGCGCCTCCTTCTGCCATAGGCTCCAGTGAACAGAAGATTATCTCCCACGGTAGAACCAATTACCTCTCCCTTCAGTAAGATCACATGCTAGGCCGGAGGTCTGATAACAAGAACGGTTTATTCTCTCTCTCTGTGCAGCACAGTACACGACAGGGTTCTGCCAATATAGCAACTGTCAGCTACTCACTGAAGGATGGTCCGTGGACCTTCACTACAGGCCAAGAGTACCTGTAGCAGTCCCAGCTCTTCCCTGGCCCTCTAGCAGGACCAGAGGTATAGGGTACCACTCACTCTCCCCCAAGGGGAAGAGAAACAGGGTAGGCCAAGCTCCAGGTAGTCCTGTGTGATCCCTGCCCCTCAAGAGGGGAGAGGCACTACTACATTTGGGGCAGCACTGCCCTTAAGTACAGCTAGGAGGAGGGCACCACGTCTGTCCCATGATTGGACATGCTCAGGCCTGATGTCACTGTCTCCCACTGTCAATCAAGTGCAGCACCAAGGAGGGGGAAAACCCCATGTTGACTACTGGTAGCCTGATTCTAGCAGGGCTTACTGCCAGGAGAAGGGCAGGTTAGTAGCCAAAGATGACATGGCTACACACATGACATAAAGCTTGGCCCCCTGCAGACGCACTTACCAGAATGCCCTCCTACTGTCTCTGTACGTTCGTCCTACCTACCAATTTGGTTGTAAGCTCCTCGGAGCAGGTATTCCTTTTCCTAAATGTCACTTTTATGCCTGAAGCACTTCTCCCCTTTATGTATTATTTGTTATTTATATGATTGTCATGTTTATTACTACTGTGAAGCGCTATGTGCATTAACGTCACTAAATAAATAAAGACATACATACAACATTGTGAGTAAGAATTACACAGAAGCCAAGATATGAATATGTAATCACCTATTAGATAAACACCTGCACTTAGCAGTTTTTTTCTTCTTGTTTGTCATTTTGCATTCCTCCCATGCACCCCGGGATTTTTGAAGCTATTATGAAAACAGAGCACACGCAAATATATTTTGCTGAGACAAAAATATTGGGGCATATGTATCAAGTCAAAAGTAGGGCAGTTCTGGAACAAAGTAATTACACTGTATGTATCAAAAAAAAATCCCATTGAATTTAATAGAATTTTTGTCTTTGATAGATATTGTATTGTTTTTTGGCCCTCGAATTGCTCCACATTTGCCTTGATACATAGACCCCATTGTCTTTTTTCTACAGTAATTATGCTCAAGAGTAGTTCACATTACCATTATTGAAAATAATACTTTGTGTGCTGAAATCAAACACACACGTCAAATAAAAGAAATAGGTAGTGCATAATACACCATGCTGTATAATTAAAGTTAATGGTAGGTTTTGATGCTAAGGAAACCAAAAATAAAAAGAATGCTCTAAAATTATAGTAACATTTCAATCCAGCAGGGAATCTAACATTTTGAAGGCAAAAACTCAGATTTCAGTAAAAAGTAAATGTTTTTTTTTCCGCACTATATAAAAGGATATTGAGGTGGATTTTGACTCAATTATCTCTGATGCTTTATTCATTTCCAAAACAGGAAAGTCATTGAAAACGAAATACTCTTTGAAGTTCAGATGCAGCAGACCAGGTTTAAAACTGTCTTTTATTTCTGGGTGATTTATTGTGTTTGCATAATAAATCTCACCAGCACTGCTCCCTAGCATTAAAGGCATTTTTTTTGTCTTTTTTAAAGAAAATTATTGCGTAAATTCTTGTGTAACTTCCTTTCTAAAATTGAGATCCTGTCCATATGTTACATATCTGTGAGTGCTTATGGAGTCCCTATTGAGAATTACAGTATACTGAGTTCATGTAGCATTTCTATAGGGCTTAAGTAACAGTTGGGCTAGGGTTAGACTTAGTTTTTTTTTTTTGTTTTTTTTTAATGTAACCCTAACCTAGTTAAATAGTATAAACCTAACCCTAGCCCAGCCACTATTCAAGCCCTACCATAACGCTATGTAAACCCCGTAAACTATCATTCTCAATAGGGATTCTGTATGCACTCGGAGCTACGCAAAATGCATATGGGGTCCCTATTCCCAAAGTAGGGTTGCCAGACGTCCTGTATATACAGAATTGTCCAGAATTTCATTGACTTGTCCCCTTTTCCCGGAAAGGTCTGTCGGGACAAATAATTGTCCCATATTTTAGTGCTTTGACGTGAAATGCTTGAACTTAAAATTACTGTAATTAAATCAGTCATAAAAACGTAATAGATTTCTACTTGAGTGTAATAGTTACCTTTTCCAATAGATGTCACCTTACTAAATTATTAAAATAATAAAGTTAGGACATTGGTCTCATAATACCATGACACCCACCCCCATATGCGTTTCTTTTTCTCCCACCTCTACTTGTTAGCTCATTGAGCATCTTGCCCCACCAAGAGCAGAGATGACAAAAAAAAAACCAAAGAATATAGAGGTCAAGCAGGAGAAACAATTCAGCTCGAAGCATTTGCGAATCATTTTTCACTCATTGTGACATTACACTTTCATGCTGGATTTTGGCGTCCCGTATTATAAAAACGTAAATGTGGGGAGGCGCATGCACGACGGCTAGGTGTAAGGAGGCTTAATTGTGGAGCTCCGTCCCTGCCGGCGCTAAAAGCATATTTCATCGGCGTTTAAAACAAGAGAGACACGCAGACATGAGTGGAATCCGTGATAGGAACACTCCAGGATGCCAACAAGATCACAAGCTTGCAAAGGAGGCCCCATACTGACCGACTTCTTCCAGAGAAGTAAAAAAGCGCAAGCGGGAGGCGCCGGTCCATCAAAACAAATGGGGAGCTCAGATTCGGAGAGCGAGAGGTCAGAGAATAGGAATGATGCAAAAGACCAGGATTTGGTTACACGGAGTGACATGAGAGAGTTTTGCACAGAGATTAAATTCTTTTTTCAGAATGAACTTTGGGAGTTAAGAAAGGATATTGATAGTCTGGGGGACAGAACGGACACCTTGAGACTAAGTTAGATACCACCATTAAAGCCTTGCATAAGACTGAAAAAGCCACTACGCACTTGAAATCTATGATTCTGGAGCTAAGTGACAAACAGGAGGATGCCGATAATCGTGACAGGCGAAATAATATTAGGTTAAGAGGGGTCCCTGAGGCCATTATGGATCCAGAGGAGTTCACTGCAAAATGGCTATCACACATGTTACCTGATAGATCTGAAGCGGACCTCCATCTTGATCGGTGTCAAAGAGCGCTGCGATCGAAACCACAATCAGGGGTCCCTCCTAGAGATAAAATTATCAGATTTTATTATTTCAAAATAAAGGACTGTGTCCAGGGTTTCTAAAAATCTAGAGTTTGAGGGAATAAAACTCCAGGTCTTTCAAGACCTATCCCCTACCACCCTGTCCAAAAGAAGGGTATTGCTGCCAGTTATCAGGTCCCTCCGAGACAAAGGAGTTCGCTACAGGGGGCTATTCCCATTCGGTCTAATGGTTTTAAAGAATGGGACAGCGATCACCATGAGACAGGCTGAGGATGGAAAATCATTTCTTAAAAAACTTGGCTTACCTTCGGCTCCCTCCAGCCCATCTCAGCAGGCTCCATTTGATGATCTAACTCCAGAGCCATCATGTAAGAGAGTGAGAGCTTCAGGACGTGGAAATAAAGATGAGTGTGTTAAAGAATGGCAATTAAGCTCAATTAAGCATTTAAAGGGGACTTACCCAGTTTCTGTAGTTGGAAGCAGTTTGAAGCCTCCCCGGTTTTCGGCTCACATCATCTCTAGTGGCGGCACGGAGAAAGATGGCCATCTTGGATTCCTGAGGTGGAGAGTCGGAGTTGACAGCGGAGACAACAGCGAGTGATTCAATGACTGTCCTTGCGCGGAATCCATCGAGGGAGCCCAACTCCCAGCTGGCATCCTTCCATGGCAGAGGAGGATCACCGAGTGAACAGCAGAAAGCAGCGACAGGATATCAATATAGCTCTTCTTTATAAAAAAAAAGGGAAAAGAAAAGAGGGAGAGGGAACGAAGACCGGAGAAGCGGGTAGTGAACCTGGAGGGGAAAGGTGGAGTGGGTAGCGTTATGTGAACCGAGGGGGGAGGGGTAGCGGGAAGTGAACATGGGGGGAGGCGGGTAGCGGGGTGAACCGAGGAGGGTGGAGAGTTTGCTGGCCCTTTCCGGAGCAGGGGAAGGTTTGTACTATCCGGGATGGGGAGGTGGCTGGTAACCCAGACTTTGCTCCAGGGGTAAATAGTAATGACTTTTTAATTTGGAAACAAAAAGGATTTTATAGACTTAAAGATCTGGAAGGAAATAGAGGAATTAAACCATTCAACTAAATTAGATCAGATAAAGATATCCCCCACCCTGTGTTCTTTAGATACCTCCAGATCAGAGCATTTTATAATACATTTTTCTCCCACCTCAGTTAACTACATTCGAAAAGCTCTGTCTCATGGAGACTGACACTAGCGGACTCAAACCACAGATGTACAGAGAAGTGATCGATTCGGGCTCAGTAGTGAACCATAAATTAAGCCAAATGGCTCAGTGGGAAACAGATCTGGGCAAAGCTTTAGATGAGGAAGAAAGGCCAAAAATAGTCACAGCGGTAGCTAATAGTTCGATACGAATGACATTAAGGGAGAAAGCATATAAAGTTTTAATGCAGTGATATCTGACCCCACTAAAATGATCCAGATTTATATGGGATACTGTGCCCTTGACAGTGTGGAGAATCCGCCGACCTGTTACATATGCTGTGGTCCTGCCCTCGGATTATCCCTATATGGGAGATGATTAGAGATTGGCTTCAGAGTATCTTTAACCTCACAATACCACTGGACCCGTGGCTGTTTCTCCTAAATAGACCAACACCGGGTATATCCAAAGCAATTAACAAACTGGTTGCTCATTTTGCAACAGCATCGAGGTGCGAGATTGCAGCATTATGGAAACAAATCGAAATTTCATCAATTCCCAAGATCAGGAATAGAATTTGTGTGCCAGATGGAAAACGTAACAAGTTCAGTTAATGACACTGGCGTACATTTTCTAAAAGTCTGGATGCCTTGGTTGGCCCAGACAGACATCCACGGGGTTGAGACAAACACAATCTGGCTTTGATAGTGACAAATGCGTTCTCGCTTGATGGGTGTGTAGTATGGCAGAGATTAGGAGTTCCAATAGACTACAGGTGCGAGGAAGGACCAGGATCACAGGTTCCTTATATTCGGTGGATGGGTGACAAACACACAGGGATCTGCGGCGAGGGAGCTCGCTGGAGATGTATGATACCTGGCTGAGGAGTGGACCTGCGCCAATCAACCCCCCAACCCCCACCCCCCCACCCACCTCTATTTGGTGTTTGTTGTTAATACTTGTCCAGCAAAAAAGTTACAAAAAAAAAACTTAAATGTGGTGACCCTATCCCAAACAGACACGCAATCATTTACAGAAATGTGTGGCAAGTTTAAGAAAAGAAAAAAAAGCTTCTCTTTATGTTATTTTTTACACTCTAGCCTGGTATTTCAGTAACCGTATAACTGCACACCATGGTGTATAATAATGGGAGCTACATCTGCAAGTAAACTATGCACTATTTTTAAATAACTAGGGCGTTCTATATTTCAGCAATAGCCTTCCAAATCCACATTAGTTTTACTTGTTACTGTACAGCTGTATTATTTAAGATATATCTATGCAGAGAAACAGCGCAGTCCAAACACCGTTTAAATACCCCAAATGATCTGCCTGAAAACTGCTTCATTTGGGATAAAATGGGGTTATTTAGGAAGAAAATGTGTGACCAGCAATACAGAGAAGTAGAATTAGAAAAGTTTTCACACAAATTCTTTTGTCAACTGCAAAATGTGCTCACTGCATCGCAGAAGAAGCTCTGTAGAAGTACGGTATGTTACGGCAGCTGAGAAAACTGAAGTTAGATCTCACAGCCTAGGGAGAGGTGGAACATAAATTTATTTGAAAGAAAACTTGAAGTCCAGCTGGCTATTGCACTGTTGTCAAAATCTTTCGAGATCAATCCGACTATAGAACCAGGTATGCTAAGAAGAATGGTATTGTCTATTGGCTATCCTGTGCACACAATGGTGAACAATGAGGAACTGGATGCTATACCTTTAGAAGAGAGTTTAAAGAGGAAATGACTGAGCTGTGGAGATGCAGTTTGTATTATACTATAGTTTATGAGCAGAGAATCTAATACATTCTGTTGCCAACACAAATCTTTATGATCGGAGGGACTATGGAAACTGGGATTCTGAAACATGGGAATAAGAAAGTTGATGAAGGAATGTAAAAATAATCAATTATACATTTTTCCATACAGTATAAATTAATCATATAATTTACATAATGTGATGAAAATGTGTAATTACAAATATCTTTGTTGCATTTTTATAGGTTCATAAAGTATTAAGTATATCATATACTGTACATACATATAAATAACTTGTCATACAGTACATTTAAGAGGGTTTAACTGTATATGTTGTAGGTCGTTGTTTGACATACAGCTATAGCTAAACAACGTAGGTAGAAGCACTAGGAACCACTTAATGTAGTTGGGATCCATAAGATCGGAGCGCTTGCTAGGGCACTTTTGAGGGCCTGAAATGCAGTCTTGCACTCCGGAGACCAGATCACTGTGTGGGAAGCCTTTTTCGGTTAGATGGATCAAGGATTTGGCCAGGGCGTTGTAATGGGGAACAAATTACTGTAGTACCCGGCAATCCACAGAAATGCTAACACCTGATTCTGGGTTTTGGTAACCGGTCATTCTTATAAAGCCTCCACCTTGGTCGGCTCAGGTTTGAGTTGCCCTCTGTCCCAGGTACAAGACCTCTGCCATGCTGACCTGGTACTTGGTAGGCTTCAGGGTAAGCCCTGCCTACCCGATACAATCTGGAACCGCCACTACATGAACTAGTTGGGACGGAAGTTAACTACTAATCATGGACAGATCATCAAAATAAGCCTGGGCATACTGTTGCATCCCTTCCAGCAATCTATTGACCAGGCACTGGGAGGTAGCTGGTGTGTTCTTCATCCCGAATGGCAGGACCGAAAATTCATACAAGCCAATTGTGGTGAAGAAGTCTGACTTCTCCTGCACCTCCTGGGTCAAGGAATTTGCCAATAGCCCCAGCTGAGATCCATGGAGGTCAGGTACATTGTGATCTCGTCTAGGAGCAAAGCTATGCTTGGCATGGGGTAGGCATCCAACATGGTCTGAACATTGAGCTGCCAGTAGTCCACACATAACTGGGTGGTACCATCTTTTTTTGGGTAACAGGGCTACCGGTGATGCCCAGAGACTTGGCAACCTGGAAATCACCCCTAGGACTAACATCTTCTCTATTTCCCACTTGATACTTTGTTTAAGTTCTGCGGAGACCAAGTAGGCATTCTTGCGGTGGGGCCTCTGATCGCCAGTGTTGACCTGGTGATCAGTGAGACGGGTCCTGCCCATCATGTCTGTAAACAGACCCGCATACCTCCCTAACAACTTTCTCACCTGCTCCCAGTGGGGTGCTGAGAGTTGGGGGTCGATCCCCACCTACTACATGTAGCCTCCCTGCTGAGCTTCCACAGGAAGATTGGGCAGAGCCTGACTCCCTGAATCTCCCAGCGGTGGGCTACACACAGCCATCACTTTCGGTTCACTCAAATAGCACTCCTTCTACATATTGCTGTGGTAGGTTTTCTGCCTTTCTTGGTCCCTATCTAACACTACCACATAACTTGTGTCATTCACCCTTTGGATGATCATGTATGGGCCAGAAAATACAGTAAAGAGCTTGTTCTGTTGAATGGGCTTCATAACAAGCACCTTCTGACCTGGGATAAACTCTCTACTATGGGTACTATGATCATACCATTGCTTCTGCCTGGTCTGAGCTACCTGGAGGTTTGCCTGTGCCAACCTCATGTGATCGGTTAACCACATACAGAAGCACTGAGGAATCAGTTGTGGTGGTTTCCCTCTACCCTCCTTCATGGAACAGATTGAGCGATACATGGACCTGGCGCACATACAGAACCTTGTAGGGTGAGAAGTCGGTAGACTCCTGCAGAAGCTCTCTGTAGACAAACAGTAGGTGCTGCAGGTGTGATTCCCAGTCACTCCCTTTGGCCTCCACAAATGCTTACAGCATTTGCTTCAGGGTACCTTAGAAGCACTCACACAGTCAGTGCCGCCAACAGGGGGGTCTGTCGGGGTTAGTGTACTGGGCCCGCTGGCTGGGGGGGCCCGGCCGGTGCTGCACATTTCCCCCGACCTCTGGCCAGGCCCTGCTGTCGGTCGCGACTGGCCCCGGCTCTCAGCTGCCTATAAGCCTCTTCCTTTCTCTGCCCCACGCCCCCGAGTTTCCACTGACGGCGCACAATGGGGCTCTCTGACATCAGCACACGACATGCCGGAAGCTGAGTCAAGCTTACTTCCGGCGCACTGACGTCAGAGATCCCCGTCGTGCGCCAGCAGTGGAAGCTCGGCGGTGTGGGGCAGAGAAAGGAAGAGGCTTATAGGCAGCTGAGAGTCGGGGACTGGCCAGAGACTGGGGGAAATATGCAGTGCTGGCTGGGTCCCCCCAGCCAGCAGCCCCCCGCACACACTGGGCCTGGCCTGACCCAAGATAATTCTGTATTTTTATATGTATTGGGGGTATTTGTATATGTATTGGGGGACTTGGGGTATTGTTATATGTATTGGGGGCTTGGGGTATTTTTATATATATATTGGAGTGCTTGGGGTTATTTTTATATGTATGGTGGGCTTGGGTTTTTTTTTTATGTATTGGGGGGGCTTGGGGGTATTGTTATATGTATTGGGGGCTTAGAGGAATTGTTATATGTATTGGGGGGCTTGGGGAAATTTTTATATGTGTCGGGGGCTCGGGGGAATTGTTATATGTATTGGTGGGCTTGGGGGAATTTTTATATGTATTGGGGAGTGTGTGTGTGTGTATGTATGGGAGGTTATATGTATGGGGGTTATATGCATTGGGTAGGTGGTTTTTTTATGCATTGGGGGGTTGGGGGAGGTTATATATATTTGGGGGTTGGGGATTTTTTTGTATGTACTGAGGTGGGAAGTTTTTTGCATTGGGGTGGGAAGTTTTTTCGTATATATCTTGTGGGGTGAATTGTGAGAGGGAGGGAATGAGAATCTGCAGACCTGTTACATATGCTGTGGGCCTGCCCTCGGATTGTCACCCTGTGGGACAAAATTAAAGATTGGCTTCAGAGGATTTTAGACCTCACAATTCCCCTAGACGCATGGCAGTTTCTCCTAAACAGACCAATACCAGGCCTAGCCAAAGTAGAACTTAAACTTGTTATTCATTTTGCAACGGCAACGAGGTGCGAGATCGCAGCATTATGGGAACAAAATGAGCTTCCTTCAATCCCCAAAATTCGGAACAGAATTTGGTTTGTATGCCAAATGGAAAAATTGACAAGTTTGGTCAATGACTTTGGCAAAAAAATTCTAAAAGTTTGGACACCTTGGCTGGCCCAGACAGATATCCCAGGAGTCGAGATGTCCACAATACTGCTTTGATAGTTCTTGATGCATTCTCCTCTAATGACGATGTAAATAAAATACCACCAAGAGTCCATGGAACTGATAGAATTGAGACTAAGATAGTCCCACACAGGATCTAAGGACATACATAACTCCTCTATTAACTCATACATAGATAACATATCAAAGGAAACCATAACCGGAGAAATTAACGGACCCCCTTCCCCCTCCCCTCTCTCCCTTTCCTTACCCGATTCCTCTCACTTGACATTTTTATTGTTTCTTCTTTCCTTTGGATAATGATGTTAAATATGATGGATATTGGTAATTTCATGACAACAATGGATGTATGCTTTATTCCTGCCATGTTTTGAAAACCAATAAAAATCTAAGTTATAAAAAAATGAAAGAAATGCTGAGCAAAAACCACTATGAGTGAACTCTATCTCTTGTGGTTGCCAAAATAACTTGCCCCGTGACCTGGGCATTGGACTCGTGCACTTGTAGTACTCTCCAGTCACCGCTCAGTTTCCAAAAAATAATTCAGCTTAAAATGGTTTCTAGCATGCTTTTGTGGAAATTGTCAAAAGTGTATGTAACCCCCTTGTAAGGATACCTGTGATTGATAGACTGGCTCTTAAGCCAATTACTGAGAATCCAAGGCAGGTTTGATATGATTGGTTATCCAGAGGGGGAGAGGCTAAAGAAGGAGAGTTTAAGAGAGAGCTGCTGAGACAAGGAGGATTGTGTCACTGTCCCAGTGAGGATGGAGGCCAAGACCAGCACGTGAGCAGAACTACTCCAGTTCTGCTGAGTCAGACCGGCCACGGACAGCTCAGTCAAGGTCCACCCCACGTATCAGCTGCTCATTTGCCGGTAATCATGTTCCGGGATTTTCCCCGAGGGGATAACACTTGCAAAAACTACAGTTGTTCTGTTATTTAGGGGCTAATTTTATTCTTTTGGTGTTTTGGTGTTAGATTAATTTTATTGATGTGTTGTTTGGGCTTTATAGTTCTTTTATTCTTCTGGTGTTTAGGTGCTTGTATATTTCTTTTATTGTTGTGTCTATTTGGCGTTGTTGTTTTTTTTTTTAGCTTTCCCATTGACTGCTATAATGGCTTATCATGCCCATATTGTATGGGCATGATGTACCATTGTTCCAATAAATGGGTAGAGGGTGGGGATATTTTCCCCGGGGTGGGTGGTTGGGCCGCCCGGGAGGGGGGTAACCCCTTAATTACTTTAGCGGTTATTAACCGCTAAGGTGATTAAGGGGTTAGGGGCCATTAGATTGTATCTTTTCTTGTTGCTTTCCTGCCAACGGAGGACATGGACATGGAGGTTGGTGATGAGGACAACCTCATCCTGGCAGGGGTAAGTGCAAGTTTTATTTACTTTATGCTGCTGGCTAATGTTTTATTTTGAATGGGCAAATACACTATTATCCATATCTGGATAATAGTAATTTTGCTCATTATTGTACTGTGATGTAATGGTTGCTGGGGGTAAAGGGAGTGTCCATTCCATGCCATTGGGGCTATCTTTGCTCCCATTGAGGGCATAGGTAACCACACTGGCAATGAATGGGTGTATTGTTTAGTATTGTGTTTGTATTTTGTTTTTATGTTTATTGTGGGAAGTGAGGATGGGTGAAGGTGGTATTTGGCCCATGGTGGTTGTAATTTTTTTCTTGTGCCTCTCTCACACCCCTTTTTACTAGCTTCGCAAGAAAATGCATTCCCTGAACGATTTAACCAACTCATCGATGCTTTCTGAATAGCTACCTTGCAACATTTTGAGAGAACAGCTCAAAATCCTTGATGAGTTGGTTATCGAACCTACCAGAATAGGCCTCAATGAGAGACTAACGTTCAGCGACTCACATGCTTGTGTATTATTGTATAAACTGTGTTGCATGATAAGAATGTGATCCTCACGATTGAGGATCACCAATAGGTTACTGTGGGAGCATATAAATACAAGTCTCTGTTATTCAAAGATACGTGTTGTGTCATACTGTTTGATTTCCGCCAAGTTCTCTGCTACCAGCCTAGCATATTGTTCACAGAAGGGAGAAGGACTTGGGTCCCCACCCTAGGATATGTACAATCAGCCTGGGGAAAATAAGTAGGAGTTACATGTATATTTATATTAAGAGCCAATTTGTGATTAAGGATTAATAGTAGATTTATTATAATTAGAATTGTATATGTTGTTGGAAGTTAGTAGGATAAGCGTCTCTGGAAATTGTCATCGCCATGTTGAATCTAGCAAAATAATTTCAGAAAGTACTGTTTATTAGCAGTAGCATCCACTATTGCAGCTAAGTGCTCCTGACCAGCAGCAAGCTGTAAGCCCAACCCAAAAGATAATACTGGGGCTCTCTTTCTAGGTTTGTGTTCATGCAGAATAAAACCCTGTAAGTCTGACTTGTATAATTTATTTATTTGTTTATTTATAACAACGTTTATATAGCGCCCTTATCCAGAGCACTGTACATTAGTTAGTAAAACTTGTTTGGTTGATGGGCAGGGGAGGGACCATTATGCACCGGCCTGTGGGTTAGGAGCATTTAAGACCTTGCTTGGATGATGGACAGGGGTTGGGGTAATAATAAAAAATATGGATTTCCAGAGCATATACATCACAAACTATCTCAACCAACATATAAACATTCCAGGGTCTATGTATGAAGGAATTGGTTTGCACTGGCGCATTTGAGTCAAGAAATATTTATTTATTTTCTGTCTAAAACGCGACATTTATTAAGTGTATTTCTTCTCTCGTAGAATTTAGTGCATGCAGCATTAGTATTCTATACTAAAAAGGATTTACTGTATACTACAGTACCTTTAAGGTGATTGGGAAAAAAAAAACAGAAAACAGTAAAGAAAAGTAACGCAATCCACACATTTCTTAATACATAGACCTCGCCAATATACAAATTTAACTCTCCCCCAACTCATCACACTTAGTTCATAAATATATCCTCACAGATAGACAATGACAGACCCCAAAATGGCACAACTAAGAGGCAGGTATTTAAAGCCTGATTTGCTTTTAAATAAAGACTTTGCACTTATATTTCTGCTTTGATACATAGAACCCTCTACATTTATTTACAAAGACATCACTACATGTGTCAGAATTCAGTGGTTAGATTACTCTAAATTATTCCAATCTGAAAGCCAAGTGTGCTTTCTGTTTTACATATCCTGGCAGAACCTCAGCTACTAAATGAACAATTGCATTCAATTGCATTTTATTTCAATGAATGCAATGTTGGTTGTTTCCAGTACATTTCACTTACTCCCCCTAATAGGAAAAATACTCTGTCTGGGAACAGCATATAAAATAACAAATCTGCTTGGTAACTTGAATTCTTTATCAATGTAAAAAAAAAAAAATCATTATAATGACTCTGCCAGGTTAAATATTATTTTAAGTACAATGTTTTATCTCTCAAAATACAGTACAAGTGCCATTGTCGCTAAGCGGGCAATATTCACTTTGGAGTTTCCTGTTATAACAGTACAATTCTGAATACAATCATAGCAATGGCAAGGAGAAAGGATAACATTGTTTCTGATGTACACAAACAGAAAAGGATGAAGGCCAAATATCATTTAAAAGTGAACAATGTGAACACACTTGAATACAAAAACAAGTGATACTACAAATAGCGCTAGACCAATAAATAAAACAGTGCAGGGCACAAAATAGACTATAAAGGGGACAAAAATGTCATATAGGGAAAGCTGACCGTTTTTCTAATATGGGGACTATCTCAAATAATCACCAAAACCAATGAAGATATACAAAAATAGAAATAAACCTTGGCGCATGTGTGAAGTGATAAAATAAAGTGAATTGAAATAAAGTCCACAAAGGATATAACAATGGTGGTGGATGAAGAAAATTGTCCATTCTTCTAAATGATGATAAAGCTGAAATGGACTAAGTCCTCAATATATGGTGTAAAGTTCCTCCTCGCAGCAACTGCTATCATGTTCAGTGAAACATAAAACAGGGACACAACATTGTGCAGTAACGTTTCAAGCAATGAAGCCCTCTTGTGTAGATGTCCCAAAAGAATGCCTACTTATTAGAAATAGGAAGACAGTGTGCGGTGGAGAGGAACTGTATGATGAGCCTTCCAAATCCGATCGTTCTCCAGGGTAACACAAACCCCACGTGATGTCCCTGGTTCGGATGGATATCAAGGAAAGGACCCTCTTTCACAGTGAAAATGTTTTCCGGATATGCTTCAATACTCCTATACTTAGATCTCCATAGCATGGGATAAAAAGAGAGAGAGGATTGCGCAATACCGTTTAAAATTTAATAACATATCCTCGTTTGAACAGAAACATACTCACAATGTTTCTGTAAGTTAAAAGCATTTGTTAGAGGTGTCTAACCAGGCTTGAAACCAATGCACAGTCTCTGACAGTCCCAACAACCCCGTGTGTGTCCCGTGTTGTTCCGGCGCACTGTCCCTGTGTCAGATGGATCACCAGTCCGGCACCTCCTTTGGCTCCTCCCTATGCGTTTCGTGACGGGGAAACGTCCCTTCTTCTTCGTGAACACCAGCGTCCGTCAGCAGCCTGATCCCGGGACTGGACGGTGTAAGTGGTTCGGATCACCAACATCGGTCCTCATCCCCTTCGCTGAAAACGTCACACGTCAGGGAGCCACGCGGTGTGTGCCAACAACCAACCGACAAGGCAATCAGCAAAAGTGACCAATCAGAGAGAAGTCCGCTATATTACACGGACCAATACACACGCGAGTTGATTACTCTGAACAACCACACTGCCTAAATCACTCACGGACATGTGAGTGAGTTATTCATATTTTGTTCCCATTTTGTACTTATGCAAATTATTGTATTGCACTATATTTGTATTTTATTTTTCATATACACCTGGATCTATTTGCGCTCCTGATCCTCTGCTTCTACCTTTCTGATGTAAAGTATGTTGCATTTCTTATACAGCAAACTGGCCTTATTAATGGAACTTTATTGGCATTCCCGAGGCAGTATTTACTTGAGGTTTATCGTATACTCTATTCATCAAAACAGAACAATCAGTAGCTGTACACTTATAATTTGAGATAAAGTATAATATCAGCCCAGTGAGTCCATTAAAAATTAAATGTCAGAATCTTAAGACATTAAAGGACATTAAACACAAAAAAATATTAATAAACACTATAAAAACTGAGAAACACGAGAAAAAGTATGCTTTGAAAAATGCCTTTCTTCAAACTCATGTATGCTTTTCCTACGTTATACCGTATCGGAGCATGCTGAATAAGCCCCTAATATCAACCTCTGTAACCTTTGAGTAAAGACAAATTAGGTCATGGGAAATACATGTTATTCTTTATGGTACCCAGGGACTAGAGGTTACAGACAGGGACTGAAAATATATACAGTAGTTGATAACACATTTTGCTGAATTATCATGCAAACATTGTTTGTGCTGCAGCCTCTGGGCTCTAAGCTTTATTCGTGTTCTATATAAAGCCGCCGAGCGGCCTCGTTCTGGCATTTCTTGTCTTAGTTTAAAATTACAAATAAAAGTAAATGTAATAAACTGAAAAAACAAAAAGAACTTGACCAACCAGGGCACTGTTTCTGAAGATTTGTAAGACAATCACCCTAGATAAAGCATTTTCACTGACAAATATATTGAATGCTGTTCACATTGTATATGTGTAAACATGTTTAAGTAGTTTGATGTGGTGTCATGTATTTCTGAAGATGATTAGCATTTCATTACATTTATGAGGTGTATTAAGCATCTGTTTACTTCTACTGTCACCGTTGAAGTAGTCATCAGTAGAATCCAGAGTGCAATGGATGAATGGGAAAATAAATAGGCTATGGTTATGCTGCATGAGTGTTACACCCATGTAAGCTCTTTCAGAATGACTTAAATGCCAGGAAAAGTCTACCTTATAAGTAACTTCCCGATCTTTTACCCAATCAACCAGCACATAAGCTAAACTGTATCGTCATGCAAATCAATATTCTGGCCTAATATCAATTACCAGCGAGCGCAACAATTACACATCAAAATAGGAAAAATTTATTGAAACATATAAGAAGGGAGAAGGAGTGGCTCAGTGAGTAAAGACTGGCACTGAGTTGGAAGCAGGGGAACCTGGTTCAATTCCCGGTGTCGGCTCCTTGTGACCTTGGGCAAGTCACTTTATCTCCCTGTGCCTAAGGCACCAAAAACATAGATCGTAAGCTCCACAGGGCAGGGACTTATGTCTGCAAAATGTCTCTGTAAAGCGCTACGTAAAACTAGCAGCGTTATACAAGAACATGCTATTATTATTATGAGAGGTTCAAAAAAGTTAAGTATTACCGCCTCCCTCACCCCTTGTTAAAATGTTTTTTTATTTGTTAAAGTGCAAAGTGGATAGCAGGAATAAGTTGTTGTCCCTGTTGAAAATAATAAATGCTAAGAAAACTTAATTATAAGTTGCAAAATATATATTTGACATTCTTAAGGTTTCCAATGAACCACTGTGCCAATTTAATTATGAACCATTTTGGTCTATGGCATTTCTAATTCCAATCATAGTAATTTTCCTGTCATAAACCCAACTCCACTACATGCTATTTTTCTTGTTTAAGTCCTAAAGTTTGTGGTTATCTTTATTTTGTCAGATAGTCTTGAAAAGCTGTTTATGACACATACGCCCGAATGCATCAAACCTCATTAACCTAAAAATGTGCAATTATCTCAAAAAAATGTGTCCTATTTGTACTATGCAATACATTAACATTACACCATCACAAATAAGGCACTTTTGTATCGGGTTTATTAAAAGCATGTAATTCAATTAAAAAAAACAGGCTTAATAGCTAATTTTTAGGTTAAAACTGCCATAAATCAAGTTCCGATGTTTGTCGGAATGGGATGAATGACAGAAATACCGCAAATAATTTATAACCTAGTCCAGGCTGAGGTTAGCCATGTCTTTCCTATGTATATAATGGCCAATATACTGCTCATTATATACATAGGCCAGATAAATTAAACCAACCTGAACTAGATGATAACATTGTTATTAAAATACATTACAATAAATATGAACCCCTTAGTAGCCCATGGGTCAACTAATCATGGATTTGCATGACTGGCTGACCACAAAGGACAATAAAGAAGTTAATATATGAATAAAAACACACTACAACCGTAGAGGGTAGTAAAGCACTGCCATGCTATGCTTTACTAAACGCTAATGTAATGAAGGGGTTAACCCCTCACAACCCCCTCCCCCCCGAAAGCCTAACCACCCCCCCTTCCCTTGGGGGCAACTACCCCCATCACCTATTCCCTACCCCCGACAGTAATGGACAATAGTCTTATTAGGAAAATGTGCCTAATAGGACTTTTGCCCATTGAAAGCATACAAATGAAACATAAAAAATAAAAAAAAGCATTACAATAAATAACATTATAAATACTAATCAATTAAATCCATTGATTAGCACTGTGCCTACCAGTGCCCTCAATGGGACCTAGATAAGCACATTGCCAATAAATGGACACCCTAAATAAATAAAAGTCTTTCTTACCATTGCTGGGATGAAGGCTTTCATCCTCATCCTCCTATCCTGCACCAGCGGATCCATCCAACAAAGGCCGATGCCCAACCTTAAAAAAAAACACAAACAAATCCATGTCCAATAGCACAATAAATATGCAAAAAAACGCTAAACAAATCCATACCCGAGAGCTCAATAAATATGCAAAAAACACAAAACAAATCCAGGCCCCACGCAAAAAAATAAAAATCAAGGAAAATCTATCCAATCCGGTGATGAGGGGTGATGGCTAACTGAAGCAATGATCCTCAGCTTGATCCACGAAGCAATGATCCTCAACTTGATCTATGTAGCAATGATCCTCAACTTGTTAGAATAGAAGTCTCTGTTAAGTAGATTTTCCTTCTTCTATTTTTCTTCTTTCTTTTCTTCTTATCTTCTCCCTAATGTTGGCTGTAGATCTTCTGAGACGTCCCAGATCTTATATAAGCCACATTTGCCCATCACATGGTAAACCCACCAATCCTATTGGTGCATGTACCATGTGATCAGCCATCATGGTTGGTTGAGAATGATCTCTCAACAACCCTGATGCCATCACACAACAACCATACATCATGGTATATCAACCAATAATTGTGGATGTAGCATGTGACAGGCAAATGTGACGTCACGGGCCTTATATAAGTATCCTTTTTTTGGGTGCTATGGCGTCACCTTAAAGGGTGGGAATCATATTCCTTTTTTGGAATGTGATCCCCTCCATTTAAATGACATCACATAACCCAAAAAAGGGCACTCATTACATGGTATATCCACCAATTCTATTGATGTCATCAAGGTTGATTGAGAGGTACTTCTCAACCAACCATGATGGCTGATCACATAGTACATGCACCAATAGTATTGGTGAATGTACAATGCGATGGGCAAATATGATGTCACGGTCCTTGTATAAGGCCTGAGACATCTTATTTGACTAGAAGAAGACCTACAGTCAACATTGGGGAGAAGAAAAGAAGAAGAAAAGTAGAAGAAAGAAAATCTAGTCACTGGAGACTGCTCTTCTAGTAAGTTGAGGATCATTGCTTCATGGATCCAGTTGAGGATCATTGCTTCATGGATCACGCTGAGGAACATTACCTTGTTGACCATCACCCTTCATCACCAGATTTAATTCATTTTACTTTATGATTTTTTTCTGAGGTTGGGTTGGGGAGGGTGGGATGTAATCGGGCACAGATTTGTTCAGTGTTTTTTTGCAATGTTATTGTGCCATCGGGCATGGATTTGTTTGTGTTATTTTATTGGTTGGATATTAGCCTTTGTTGGATGGATCCTTTGATGCCGGAGAGGAAGAGGAGAATGAAAGCCTTCATTCCAGCAATGGTAAGTAAGAATTGTATTTATTTGGGGTGCCCATTGAATATCAATGTGCTTGTCTAAGTCACCATTGAGTGCATAGGCTGGCACTGTGCCAATCAATGGATTTAATGGCTTAATATTTGTGATGTTATTATTTATTGTAATGTCTTTTTTTCATGTTTAAATGTTATGGTTTTCAATGGGCAAAAAATAATTTACAATGCATCTAATCTCAGACTCGCTGTTAGAGAGTTTTAGGGTTCCTCAGAATTTCACATAGGGTTCCTTAACCAAAATAAAAGGTTGAGAACCACTGATTTAGAGTAATAGGATGATAACATTTATTAGGTTATACACATATAATAATTGGTTAATAGAAATTATTCAAATTGAAGGAGGGGGAGGTATGGTATATACTGGCAGGGAACTGCTATTACTAGGAGCTGTTATAGTGATTAACCTAGAGGCAGGTGTATTTAAGATGCCTTAGATGCAGATCCCAGGACAGTGCTTGTGATAATGCTTCAGGCAACATTGGAATAATGACAAAGAACATATTGGTTAGTTCACAGTTATTCTGACGAGAGGTGGCATATTGATATTTGTAGAGTAGTTCTGTGCTAAAAGAGCTATTTTAATACTAAACAGGGCTGGCACCAGATCAGGCCTTTTAAACCCCTGTGTACTTGCTCAGCACGTCTCTGTGCAAATATTGACACAGCACTACCCTTTGATTTAGTGAAGTACAGTTTCTGCTAGCAGAAATATCAAGGTGGGTTGTAAATAATATAGATATATACCTTCACTAGCCTTAAAGCAGGAGTCCAAGCTGTTGTATCCCCCCCCCCCTTTAATATGTGCATCAATACAATCTATAGAATGAAATGTAATTAGCTAAGTTGCCAATCGATCCGTTCTCCTGTAATCGATTAGCAAAAAATTGGCTCAGGGTTCACTAAATGGCTGCAGAGGAGTATTCTGCAGTCAGTGGAAGGCATTTGCATATTTATATGGCAAAGTTCTGTGGGGAAGATCATGTGACCAGGCAGTCACTAGATACAATTGGTGCACTGCTAGAGAGAGGACAGGGCTCACAAAGGGGTGTAGAAGAGCCTGTTTCAGAATAGAAAGGGGGTGTGACTTTGTAAATGGTTGCCACATTATAATACATTAATGTTATCTAGAATGGTTTTAAAATAAAAGAAATGCTACAAGTATTTTCTCATAGAACAGAACTGATTTATTAAAAAAAAACACATGTGGGATATTGCTTGGACTGCAGCTTTAAGGATAGCTCATGAGTATCTACTGTAGATGCATGACTCAATGCGTACAATACACTTGCTGCAAACACTTCCTGACTGCCAGTATGAAGCCCCACCCTCGTGACGTCAGACGTCACTAGCCACCAATCCCAAGGTATGTTTCACCCGTGCTGGAGCTTTCTATGTTCCAATTATTCTATGTGTATAACCTAATAAATGTTATGTTTTAATCATCTTCACTACTTTAACTGAATAGAAGGGTTTCTGTTCAACTGTTACCTATTATATACCATTTAATGTGTGCACACAAACAAGAGGTACCTTTGGAGACTCTTTCTCCAGTTCCAGAATATTATTTCCCTATTGAGAAGGCCTAGTTATCCACAGTGATAATTAATCGTGTATGTATTTTTTACTGTAGTGTATTTTTTTATATATTGCCCCAAATCACTTTTAGCCCCTTTTGGCTAATATGGATATTAGGCATTAGTCTAGAGGGGATGGGGGTAGTGAGGTGGAGGTAGTTTTTCCAGAGAGGGTGGTTAGGCCTCCTGGAGGCGTAGTAGTTAGCCACTAAGGCACTGAAGGGCTATTCATGTATTGTTATATTGTTAAAGTTTTTTTCTTTATTACTAAATACACATGTATATTATATATATTATATTATTTTATGCTTAACGCCCAGCATGTTTGCACCCAGTAAATTATTGCTGCAATGTTGAATGTATACCTATTTAACATTGCTGTAATAAAGCAAGTATTGTTTTTTTACTGGGTTCAATATTAACCACAGTTTATCAAAGTTTAACGCATCTGGCCATAGAACCTAATCTGTTTATATAATGTAATAATTGGCCGGTTATTTATTTCTTTCTGAAAGGTTTAACTATGAACTAATACATTGAGAGTTACCTCACGTTTTCAAGTATGTCCTGGGCACAGAGTTATGATGACAGACACATGGTTACAAATACATGGGTACATTAGGTGAACATTATATATAAAGACATTGCATTACATTAGGTGAACAGGGTTATACATTAAATATAAAGACATTGTATGAACAGTTGAAGATAAAATAAGTTAAAGGCGTATGTAACCATTACAGACCACATTAAAATGTGAGACAGGTTTAGTTTTGAACGAACTTAGGCTGGTGGTTGTTTTGAGAGTCTCAGGAATGTTGTTCCAGTTGTGAGCTGTACACTTTAACTGAGTGTGGGACAGCAACTCTACCTTCTGCTACCTACAGTATAAAGTCCATTCCTCTTGTAGTGTTCCTTTCTTATTCAGAATAGATCAAACCACCATATTCCCCTCCTACTCTCCAGCATCAAGCCCTGGGAGGAGCCTTCAGAATTATCCAGATCATATTTAAATATCAGGAATACGCAAAACTGAAGTTATCTACTGTATATTCCGCTCTTGCTTCAATAGAGTTGTTGTACCTCTTATTAAATTGTGATTATGTTCAGAAACTATCTGCAGCCTCCTACAGTTTTACAATTCTTTGAACTTCACACATTATGGAGGTTATTTACTAAAATCTCCTGGCTGCAAAACTTGGGCAAAGTCTGTGCAAAAGATTTGCACTAGCAAGAACTCCCATTGATTTTATTGGGATTCCTTTTTTTAATGAATACGGCTGTTTTTTGCACTGCTTTTTTTAAATTTTAGGGGGCAGATTTGGATCCGCAGCGGATCGGCTGGTTCTTTTGAACCGTGAATTTCAGCAGATCAATCTCAAAAAAGGCGATTCACATTTAGAAAGATTTCTTTATTATTATTACCGATACACTACGCGGATTCCGCAACCCGGGGACGGATTTGTAGGATCCAATCCACGGATTCAGCAATCAGAATACGCCATCTGAGATTGGATTCAACAAATCCGTCCCCGGGTTGTATCCAATGGCGTTTTTTATGAATCCACTCGGATTAAAAACAACCACATTTTTGTAGATTTTACACCACAAAACGGATTTTGGGGGGATAATGCGAGAAGATCCGGGAAACGGATTTGAGTGGATTCTCCCATCTCTACTGGTTTTGCCATATTTTTTAAATAAGCAAACCCCAGGTGTTATATATTCCTGCACTATAAATCTGAAAATAAATAGGTGTAAAAAGTAAAATGGATAGTATAATTTCTAGGTTAATAACCTTGAATTTGTATTCCCTTACATGTCAACCTACTGGATGTCTTATCTCAGCGGTGCGCAAAGTGGGGGGAGCGCCCCTCAGGGGAGGTGGGAGATTGTTCTGGGGGGGCGCGGCCGGTTGCAGAGGCCCCACGCTCTTCCTGTGAGGCCTCTGCAACACTATACTTACCTTGACTCTGCCGGCGTCACTCGTGTCCATGGCAACACAGCGTCAAATGACGCCGTGGGGTCATGTGACATCGCACACGTCAAATGACTCTGCGGGTCACGTGATGTGACATCACATGACACCGCTGTGTTATTTGATGTCGCATCAAGGTAAGGGAGGGGGCGCGAGCACCCGCGGGGGGAAGGCAGGGGGCGCAGCTGCAAACGTTTGCGCTCCCCTGTCTTATCTAACGCAAACTTTCTCTGATATTAGAAGCCCATTGGCTAGCATTGAGCTGGCAGATTAAAAAATTGACACATTACAAATACTGTGGATATAAAGATAGCAAAAAAGGAGTTAGAGGATAGGAGAGTAAAGGTTTGCAAGATACAATTTATATGCCCTTACATCCAAATGAAACAGTGCAGAAAGAATGGATTTTGAAAAGGTACCTTCAGTATAGTGATATAAGCATATTTCTGTTATTGTTCAAGATAAAACATGTTAAATTACATGTTTGCTAACTCGTAGCTTTCACATTGTGCAGATTCTCAAATGACAAGGTTCAATTCCCACTGATCTCCAGATGACATGGTTTACCTAATTTCAGTTTGCAAATGTCTGGTATTCATTACAAAGATAATTTTGTACAGGTGCATGTGTGAGAATCAGTGCTAATTGCACAAGTGAAAAAAAAAAACTTTGCTGCAGACCACCTTAATTAAATGAAGAATTCGGCACTTAACCATTGTCTGAGTGAGAGAGAGAAGCATGCAATACTAAGAGAGTATTCAATAAAACATGTTGCAGAAAAATAAAACTAATTTGCACTGCAAGCTCTCCACTCCCTTTATTATTAGTTTCTAGTGTCCCTCCTCTGTTGTTTACATAAAAACTGACAACACTGGGTAAAACCATATGGTCCATCTAGCACTTATACTGTCTCCCACAGTGGCGAGTACTGGAATTGTCATGGTGAGTGCAGCATAGAACATCGCCCACTCCCTGTTTCCAGTTGTGTCTATCCTGCTGGTATACAAATGCATCAATCCCATTATATACAGTAACTGCTTTATCATATTTGTGCTTTGTCCTTTTCTACATCTCTTGCTTTTATACCTTACTCTCTGCCATTGAACCTCTATCTCCAGATTGTGGTAAACCTTCCGAATGAAGATATCTATACCAAGATCACTATTCTTAATATAGTTGTTTCTATTCTTATCATTTTGTAGCTCGACCAAACATGGCATTACTCTAAATTTAAACTCAGATAAACTCTCCTCATCATATACCTTACAATTCCTCCTAAGTGTTGTATATTACTCTCTCAACTGCAGATAATGGGTTCTAGTAGCTGTAATGGTCCTGGAGATTTTTTGGATGTTGGGACATCTTTTAGGGGACTAACATGAGAGATGAAATAATAGTGGGCCAAGCTTAACAGGCTCGCAGGTCTCTTGTTCAAGTGTTCTGTCTTTTGCTTCTCTCAAAGTTATTACAACCTACGAATCTACATCTAACTTAAAAGCATCTAAAGCACAACATCACAAAGAACTAGGAATCGATAAATCTCACCATACACCGGATATAATGGCATACTGCTTCCTACTACTACTAATAATAATAGCATGTTCTTGTATAGCGCTGCTAGTTGTATGTAGCATTTTACAGAGACATTTTGCAAGCACAGGTCCCTGTCCCATGGAGCTTACAATCTATGTTTTGGTGCCTGAGGCACAGGGAGATAAAGTGACTTGTCCTAGGTCACAAGGAGCCGACACCGGGAATTTAATCAGGTTCCCCTGCTTCAAACTCAGTAGTACTGTTGGACCTAGACAGAACCCCCTCCCCAGGACTTTAAAGAACTGAATAGTGGATTGTTGAGCTGTGGTTTTTGTTTAATAACATCTTGCACAAACACTCCATAGAAAATGGCTTTAATGCAACGTGAGTTTGGATATCCACACAGAAGATATATTATGGCCAAGCCATTCTGGTACTGCATGCTGCCCTCATTTTATCTTTCTTACACAAATCAAAACTACCAAACAAGATTTTTACAATGTCTTCTAAACTATGAATGTAAAACAAAATGTTATATTTTTAATCAGAAAAGTAACCGCCTGGTGTGTAGAATTATTTTTTTTCTCTGCTTCTACAATGTGATAATTATGAAGACCTAAATTGCACAAATGTATGTTACTTCCGTGCCCTTCTTGGAAGCTTCATTATCAAAAATAGCAATAACACCAAATATTTCTGATCAAGCACTTACTCTTCCTTTTCTGAGTAACTTTTTTACACAGATTAGACTGACTTCAACAGACACAGGAAGGACCTTGCCGTGGTTCTGTTGCTCATAGCCTTTCTGGCTATGCTAACGCTTCCTGTTATTGAGCCAAAAAGAACCAAATTAACAGAGTAACTCACCAACTAAATGGACATATGGTCCATTAAATCTGTCCCGTCAGGGTTTTCTAAATTCTCGAAGGCAACCACCAGGCCCAGTTTTCAAGGCAGTACAAGTTGTCTTAGTGATCATTTAGAGCTAGGATAATTAAACCCCACTTGAAACCCTGGCCTGGTCATTGCTCATGATGGAAGTATGGTTGCTATTCTTGATAGCTGACTACATGACTTTTTTTGGCTGTAACATCAAGTAAACCAAAAAAAAAAGCATTCCTTGATTTTACAGCAATATTTGTTTCCAAGGAAACATTTCTATGAATAAATTACATGTAGATATGTAATTACGACCAATTTAAATTAATGTTCCCATGTACGAACAAAGTGAACCATTAAAAGGGACATGTTTAAGGGCTAAGATCTTGATACAGTAGTAAACTTGCAACAAAAAACAGATGCCAAAGGTTGGGGAGTTGGATTAACTCTTGCTATTCCCTTTTGTGAGATATCACTTTATGTTAAACAGTAATTTGTTCAGGCAAAAATCCCCATACACCTCTCCCTCCTTCTCCCTATCGGTTCTTTGACATGGGTGGGGTGGGCTCATGGTTGTGGAAGCATTTGATTGACATTATCTATCCCGTTCATGGTCGCTGTTGAAATAAATAAGAAAAAACTTCCTTTCCAACAAAGCATGTAAAGCCAAGGAATCAAATTGCACTGTAAACTTGCTTACAAAATGTTTTGTGTGTGCTAAGAGGCACTACCCCATAAACATGTTATACAACCCATGTGCTATTTCACTGATCCTAACGCCCATGGTATATTTCACAACCCTTTTGTTATAAAATAAGAATACACTGTTTTTGATACAACCATACATTTTCAGATTATTTATTGTATAACAAAAAATTCTGGTTTCAGATAAATAAAATAGTATATTGTTAGTGAGGTTGAAATTAATATACAGTACAGAATAACAAAATGCTTAAAGGCACCAGACTCTGTGTTCTGGTCTCCAGTAGAAGTACATACAAATTCCAATCTTGAAACACTGTTTTGCATAAGTGAGCCACATTGGGCTAGGACAGGGGTGCTCAATGCCATTCTTCAAGCCCCCTCCCCCCACCCCCCAACAGGTCAGGTTTTCAGGATATCCCAGCTTCAGCACAGGTGGCTAAATCAGTCCCTGCTTTAGCACAGGTGGCTCTTCGACTGAGCCTCTGATTAAGACACCTGTGCTGAAACTGGGATATCCTGAAAACCTGACCTGTTGGGGTGGGATGAGGACTGGAGTTGAGCCCCATTGGCCTAGGACATAAAGAATAAGAACATAAGATTATGCAGGGTCTGTGGTTTTATAGTCATTATTGGGACTAGGCAAAAGAAGATGGTGCTTACCAATCTTACCAGTTTCTAGGAATCTATGTTTAAATATGAAAAGGAAAAAACAACAATGCAAAATGGAGCAGACACAGTTTTTCTACCTACTGTACCTTTCCACAAGTATCTTTAACAGACAAATCAATTCAGCTTTTTATGTGAGTATTACTCATTTCACTTACAGTAGTTGTTACAAATCCCTTTATTATCTAACTTTTTAACTCTGCCAACATTGAAAATCTATTGAAGGCTTTACAAGACCAAGAAGATTTTGCCATGGAATTGACATATATTTTAAACATGTGTCTTTCATCCTCTTTATTGTACACCAAGCTACTGTATTTTCCTCTCTCTATTACTCTCTATGCACTAGCTTGCAGTACAGGAAGTGATTTGAAGACAAATAGCAGTAGTTGGAGTTGTAGGGCTCATATCTATGTTAGACAATCATGTATCCCTTTTACTTTCAACAAAAATCTATGTCGAGTCCGAGGAATGTAAATTGTTACATTTTCATCAAATGCAAGTAACATGATTATCAGGGTTGTTACATTTGACACAACCTAAAAAATTAAGTTGAATATAAGTCTAGCCAAACAAGTCATGTGCTTGATACAAGGTACAATGTTCACAATTTCCACAGTGATAAATGTTGGATAGCAATGATTCTGCCAGATGGTTCTATCATGCTGATACAAAACACAATGGGTTTCTAAGGAACAGGAATCTTTAGGTAAATGTAGCCATTTTAATTTACCCACTATTACATTGCTATTGGTAATGGTATTGGGAAGTAATATTTTCTGTGCAATTTTCTCCTAGATATGGTTGATATCATGCACTCACTGATAACATTTTATAAAGTGGAGTCAGAACTTCTCAATATATCTTCACTTTTTTTTTCATCTAATCCTTTAAGTACTGTACGGTGTAATTATGTGTCTCTAATTATGATGCTCAAACTCCAGTGCAGAGGTGGGATCGATTATGGCAATATCAATTGTGCCAAGTAGAAGATGTAAAGAGTGGAGTGGGCGAAGAGCCTTGAAGGTAAGGAGGAGAACTTTGTAGATGATCTGAAACTTGATGGGAAGCCAGGAGAGGGATTTAAGGTGAGAATAAGCAGAGACTGCTCTGGGAGATATCACATTTTTCTAGAAGCAGAATTTTGGATAGATTGCAAAGGAGAAAGTTGTGAAGCAGCAAGGCCTGTTAGCAGAAAATTACAATAAGCTAGAATAGAGGGGATAAGGGCATGCATTTGGCAGTAAATTGACAGAGGAAAGGGTAGATCTTGACAATGGTATGGAGGAAGAAGCGACAAATTTCAGCCATGGCATGAATGTGAATGGAAAAGGAAGTACAGTATGAGGAGTCAAATGTCAAAACCTAGCAACGTGCTTTGGAGACAGGATTGATGGTAGTACCATTTATTGTGATGGAAAAGGGGATAATAAACTGAGATTAGGAGAAATATGAGGCGCTCAGTGTTAGAAAAACATTTGCGATGTAATAATCAGGAATCAGGTTTTCAGTTCAAATTAGCAGTCTTTATTTATTCATTCAGCTCAGCAATTTTAGTAAGGATACAGCATACAAGATACAGTACTTCTATTCAAGGTAGCAAGTATCTAAGAAGGCTGTGGTTTATACCTTACACAGCTTACTTTTTATTACCCCAGAACAAAGAGATATAAATCACTGTCTTAGCTAACTCGCTTTTGCCAACTAAATTATATACTTGTTTTTCTGTACCAGGCTGTACTTGCTCTGTACTATACTAAATTGTTATCAGCAAGTATATGTCCAGGGATGTTAGGAACTTATCTTATCACTAAAATGTCTTGGTTTCAAGTTGCCCCTGAAGTGTCAAACTGCCCATAAGATCCCTTATAAGAAAAGCAACTTAAAACATCTTAAACAATTGAGATCTGAATATACTGTATATATTTATTTATTGCTGTCCTACTAAATATAGATAATATATAGGTATATAATAATATATCAAGCCCCTCTTTGATACTTGAAAGAATAATTTTGATAACCTCTTTTGGTAATTAAAAAAATTACATCTATACTCAGCATTGGCTATATCTGCATTCAATTTTCTCATTCTTATTAACAGAATAACACAACATATAATGAGTAATACAATTATAATAGCAATGATTAGCAGAGGATGGGTCATCCAGTGTATCACTCCTTGGGCAAGAAAAGACATTTTTCCTGCAAAACATCTCTGCCCCCAGGATGTATTTTCTTCACAGTGGTCCTTTTTGATCGTAGTTAATCTTCCATCTACAATCTCTCTGCATACGTGAAGTATGAGATGGTTTGGATAATTCTGTGATTATCTGTTGCAATTTTGTATGATTTCTTAATTTGTTATAGAATTCTTCACCATATCCCAATATCACTGGATATACATACCTCTGGTAATATGTCAATGTGAATTTACAGTAATAGGTGCCATTGGTTTTACTGAATACATAACACTATTGTGATTATATATTTTAACTTCAATAACAAATTAGTACAATAGTTTCCTTGAGGCAAATATATGGTAACCGAACAATTTGCACTATACATGGTGACATCGCCCATAAAATAATTCCAGCATAACTTTGAGTATCCAACTCAACTGATTAGGAATAGGATCTACATGTAATAAAAAAGTATTCTTGTCTTGCCCGCACCAGTCAATTACCTGTTTAACTGCTACTCCTTCTGGGAAACAAAAACCTTATCATGTTCCATACAATGTTGGTCATCATATTTAAATAGTGGATGGGTCTAATTCCTTACTATTTTTAAATTTACCGAAATATCGTGAGTAATCTATCTGTCATTAGAAATCATACCCATATCTATGACTTTATATAGTTTTTGTCTTTTCCACTAATTGGTAAAAATACTGCAAAGTGCCAATTGGAAATGTCCTTATTAATACAACCTAGCCATTGATTTTTCCATAATTTAGCATATTCCCAACTCCAATTCTCTAATTGTAAAGGTATCTCATATCGCCCTTGGTGATTAGCCAATGCCTGTAACAGAATGTTTCCATTAACATAGATATCCTGTTGTACTGTGATACTTGAAAAAGCTACGCCTGTATCATGTGCTAATGCACTTAGGGCATTTGCTACAGCCCATTCTTTTTCTGCCAAATATTTGATTACCTCAATTGTACCTTTAAATTGAGAATGAATTACATTGTTTGTTCCCAAAGAAACTATGGTACAGAAGATAATAATAAATATAATTGTTCTGTATACTGAAATCCCCTAGTTCCAGATCTTTCGTCGTCGTGCTTCTTTCCTAGGTAAAATTTCTTTGGAAGGGGTTCATCCGAACATTGTTCTGAATCAGGTATTGACTCATACCCTTCCTGTATCATGGATGCGTTATATCCAAATCATCGTACAGTCCATATTCCAATGTTAAAAGACATTTTTGCATCCCCTTTTTCTGTGGGGGCCATGTTTTCTGCTGTAAAGGTTTAGCTAAGTGATCTTGCAATACAGACAACCATTGAGTATGCTCGGTGGCCATTTTTAATGTTCCCGAAACTTGAGGTCCTGATGGAAAATCTAGAGGTACCCGCCTTCCGGTCATTAACTCATGAAGGGGTTAACTAAGTTTCCGCATTGGCCGTTGCTCGAATAGACATAAAAACTCCCCGTAAATGACTAACATTGTTTAACCATATTCTGCTTGCATCTTTTTAAATCTTTATTTCAATGTCCTATTCATCCTTTCAACTATCTCAGCTGATGTATATTCTATAACCATGTTTGTTGTAGTAAGATGCAAATTGTACTGCAACTGTTTTTGTAGCTGCTGTAACTTTCAATCTTTTTAATTGCTGCTGCGCGAAAATCGGACAGGACCGGTTACAAAACAAACATTCAGTTTCCTGTCATGAGTCTGAACAGAGAAACCTTCATAACAAAAAAAAACTGAACAACAACATCTTTTAAAATCTTCCCTAGAAAACAAAATAAAAATGAATCATTAATGACTATTTATTTTTAATGTCAAAGTACTTTTAACCCATTTAACAGCTTTTAATTCCACTCGGTGCTGAGAAGGAGGCTGGGAGTCTAAACAAAAATCGATAAAGACATCAGACTCCTCCAATTTGTAAAAGAGGAGACCTGTTCCATCGCCAGCATCTCAGTACAAATATGTAACCTTCGTACTGCATCAACGTAATGCCATTAGCTGCTTAATACATTTGAACTGTCATTAATATAAAAGATGTCCAAATCCTTAAAACAAATAATTATTCCTAAAAAAAAAAAAAAAAAAAACAACTACTGTATATGGTAATTTTAAACTTCTATGGTGATTATGTAATCTTACTTCAGTCAGTATCACTCATTTTTAATAACATCATAACAATAACAACAAAAACAAACATTGGCATAACATGTGGAAATATTGCCAGTTGTCTTTGAACTTCTCTATAACAGCAAAATAAAATACTTTATTTAAAACTTCTTCTTTTTAGCCACATACTTTACTTTATCTTTTGTTCATATCCATAGATCATCCATGAATTATAACATAGAGTCTCCCAACCCAGGGGCACCAAAACCCATGCTTAGGTCTGGTAAATAATATACCTGTGATCTATACAGCACAATCGTTTAATAGGAATACAAATATATTTTGTCAAACTGGGTGCAAGAGAATCTTAAAATAATATTCCATACCCCTATAGGTATTTCATACTCTGTGTTGTCCCATAGAACACAGACGCTGTCTTTGCACAACTGCTAAATTGCAAACATTTACTTTTAAAACATTATATTAATAGACTTAAAATACAATACTCCATAGGTTTATTTTGACCTTCGTGATTTTTTCACTCAAATCATTATATGCTATAGAGTGATAAACTAACATTTCACTCCACGACATGTAATAATTATTCCTTCACACAATTAACTATAATCTGGCTATAAAAAAAAACGAACAAAAAAACATTTAAAAGGATGTCCCTTTTTCCAGCTCTGAACATAGAAATTATAAGACAACCAGAAAGCATAAACTTCTGATTTGTAGTCAAATAATTAAATATGATCCTAAAAAATGATATCTTGTCATTGATACTAAAATCTTCACTAAACAATAGTGTTTGTTTACATTCATGTTGAAAACAAAAACAAGTATATGAAATAAATGCTACACACCTAAAAAAAAATGTATAATAAAAGATGATACAATTACCGGTGCTCCTGTGTTTGAACGATAGCCTGTAATCAATCCAATGCAAGTAGTAGTTGAAGGAACCCAGGGCACAAATGGATTTGGAATAACTAACTCATTTATTGAGCCAAACACAACGTTTCAACCTTATTGGTCTTTATCAAGTGACATAGTGGCATGATGCCATAATGTCACTTGGTGAAAACAAAACAGTCTGATTCTTATTCCTGCACAAAAAAAATTAATTTAATAAGAATTTCCTTTTTCATTCGTATAATTATAACTAATCTGAATACTTTCATCATATGCATTCATTTCTTTAAAAATAATTGAAAACAACTATTTTTAGAATTCTTGCCAACTTCTTCCTGGGTTAATTTCATGCCTGTGAACTGCACATACTTGTATTCCTGTGTAAGGCGTGTAATATATCTGTGCGTGCGTGCGTCAATTAGAATTGGCTGTGTCCAGGCCTGGCGTTCTATACTTCAGCCGCGCGCGCGCACGTCAGTGAACGGTGGGGCGGCAGATCACAGCAAATACATGAAAAATTATATTTCCGCGTTGCTGCCGTGCCACGTGATGCTGCCAAGCCTATCACAGCGAGGCTATCGCTGTGCTTTCTATAGCCACGCACGCCACCGCTTACAACATATAAATGAAACGCGTGCGCCACATGCATGCGCAAAGCCGGGTGCGCGCCCGCATGTACACTAGCGCCTACTATATAACAAGCCTAACTTTCAGTGTAGCAGGGAGAGGGGGGGAGAAGGGTGTTTTGCTGAATTGCTTTTTAGTTCAGTATGATTCCCTATACATCATTTCCCTTGCAATTCCTTTATATCTCTGCTAATCTCTTCTCCTGCGTTTCTTTCCACAAAGCATACTCTTGGCATTGTTTTCCTGATGCGGTCCTAGGAATTTTTGCAATATTGATTTTTCAACCCTAACACTGGACATTGCTTACAATTTAGGTCTATTTCACATATCCTATCCTGACATCTAACTATTATCATTTCTTCCTCGCGTATTAAGACCAGCTTGTTCTCAAGCTCAAACTTTCAGAGAAAGAGTAGAGAAAGACTCCCTATAATGTTGCACTCAGAGAACACCCCTAAATCGGACTCAAAAGTAAACTTTATTATAAACACATCTGTTAAAATATATATGTGGTGTAGTGAACACAAAACATGAACCAAATAATAAAATCAATTAAAATAAATTGAGACAAGGAGAGGTTGGTCTGCTCATCAGAACGCTAGTAGTTATAGTGGATGAATCAGCTGTTGACTTGATTGGTGGTCACAGTTATACTATTGAACTAACTGTGATTACAGCTGATTTCCTAAATACACTGTTGCGTCTGTGTTAAGAAAAAGATCCTAAGTTTGCAGAGACCCCTAACAATGTAGGATATAGCGGTTTAAATGTATACACTTATATATATAAGTTACTTAAATTCTTATTGGCAAACTGGAATAGTTTTGTACATGCTCCACGACTGGTCAGGGCTTTCCACCAGAGATATCCGAAAAAGCATTGGAAAGATCGTCCGGAGAATGCTCATGGGAAGGGGGAGTATTGTCAGGTACCAGACTGCAGTACCCATGGACATCCACCGGGACTGCTGTTGCTCTTGCTTCCAGACTCTGAAACCTGACACCTTTGCACCTGTTCCCATGCCTCCAGCAATAAGTATATAAACCTAACTTCTTAGATGAGGCTAGCTAAATTAGATTTATTTACATTAGAAAAGAGGCGTCTAAGAGGGGATATATAGAAATATATTTACAATATATTGGGGATATATACAAATATATTCGGGGACAGTACAAGGAGCTTTCAAAAGAATGATTCATCCCAAGGGCAGTACAAAGGACTCGGGGTCATCCCTTAAGGTTGGAGGAAAGGAGATTTCACCAGCAACAAATGAAAGGAGTATTTACAGTAAGGGCAGTTAAAATGTGGAATTCATTACCAATGGAGGCTGTGATGGCAGATACAATAGATTTGTTCAAAAAAGTTTGGACGTCTTTTTAGAAAGAAAGGTATACAGGGATATACCAAATAAGTAATCATGGGAAGGATTTTGATCCAGGGAGTAATCTAATTGCCAATTGTTGGAGTCAGGAAGGATTTTATTTTTCCCCTTCAGTGGATGATATGACACTGTTTTTGGGGGGGGGGTTTGCCTTCTGGATCAATAAATAAGAGTAGATATAGGATAAAGTATCTGTTGTCTAAATTTACATAGGTTGAACTTGATGGACACATGTCTTTTTTCAGCCTCATCTACTATGTAACCTCCCTTGCCTGGTTCCTCCAACTCCTGCTAGGTTCCTGTGTTTGCTGCTGCTGTTGCTATTGCTGTTGTCCTGTTCCTGTCTCCTCATTGCTGACCTTGGCTTGTGACCCCGACCTCTGCTTGTGACCCCGACCTCGCTATCTGACGCCTGCCTCTGACCTCTGCTTGTGACCTAGACCATGCTCTCTGCTGTTCCTGCCATTGGGATCCACTCCAATAATAACTCCAGAATAACCCTTAATAATATCACTCGGTTTTAGACATATTAAGTTTAAGGCAGCGGAACGCCATCCATTAGGAAATAGCCAGGAGGCAATAAGAGATTTGGGACTGAATTACTGGTGTGAGGTTAGGGGTGGATAGATATATATGCATATCATCTGCTTAGAGATGATACTTAAAGTCAAAAAAGTTGATGAGGTTAATAAGTATAGTGTGTAGAAAGAGAAAAAAGGTCCCAGAATGGTCTTGAGGTACACCAACAGACAGATCAACAGAACACGAAGATATAGTAGCAACAGAGAAAGAATATGTGTGATGGGAGAGGATTATGACAAACCACGATAGAGCTTGGTTATGGATACCAACAGAGTATAAAATATGAAGGAGATGAGAATGAGTGATCAAAAGTATTGAAAACAGCAGATAGATCTAGAAAGATAAATAGGGGGAAATTACCATGAAGATCATTGGCTACTTTAGTGAGGGCAGTCTCCATTGAGTGAGCTGTATGAAAGCAAGATTGTAAAGGGTCCAGCAGGGCATAGGCATTAAGGACGTTAGGCATACAGTATGGAAAAACACAGGATGTTCTAGCAGTTAGGAGGCAAAAAGTAAGAGGGATAACGGGTGGTAGTTAGTAAGCCACATAGCTTCTAGGGTGTTTTTGAGCAAAGGTGTGACACACCGCATGCTTAAAGGGTGAGGGAAAACTGTCAGAGGACAGGGAGGAGTTGAAGATATTGAGGAGAGTGGGGACTATGAAAGAAGAAAGATTTCTGATAAGTTGTGAGGGAATGGGATCTATTGCCCACTCTGTAAAAGGAGAAAGGGAGTTAAGAGTGGAAGAAGGAGGTATAGGTAGAAGCTGAGAGGATTTGGGAGGGACAGAAAGAATCTCATTGTGGATAGCATTTACCTTGCTTTTAAAGTTGTTGGTAATGTCTTGAACAGAGGAGGGAGAGAAGGAAGTGGTAGGAGAAGGTTGGAGGCGGGAGTCATATACAGAGAAAAGATGGCATGGGTTGGATTTGTGTGGTGATGAGTGAGGAAATGTAGTGTTGTTTGGCCTTAGGGAAAGCAGAGTTAAAACAGGAGAGGATACATTTATACTGTAGTATAGAAAATCAGCATGAGTTCCAGATTTCCTCCTGAGGCATTCGGAGGAGTGAGTGCAGTTGCAAGCGAAGCGTGTTTGTTAATGTAACCAAGGGCATGGGTTAGAGAGATACTGTGCCGGAGACGAGAAGTGGCATATAGATCAAAAGAAGAGGATCACTTGATCAAGATGCCCAGGGTTTTTTTATTTTTTATTTAGTGAGGCCTCTTGTAATGGTTAAAAAAATAACTTTAAATCTTCCTCCTATTTACAGCTACCTTCTTATTTATTATTTTCTTTATTCGTGCCCCATCCACTACTGCACGGAGCATAACCCTAAGTGTTTCCCCTGTGCTATAGTAAATCATGTGAGTGGCACTACTGAAAATATCAAACAACAGATGAGTATAAATTATATCTACATATTTTTATTTGCTCAACCACATACACAAATCCTGTAAAATCACAATAAAGTATGGAAAAAGAGCCCAGCTATTGATTTTGATGTAAGCTAGCTTTTCTATTTTTCTTTCCCTCGAGACACTTACATTGTACTGTATTTGACTGACGGGATGAGATTTGATAAGGTTACGTAGGCCATTTTTACAGAATGACAAACTAGATAGGGATGCAGCATACAGTGGCAATAAGTGAATGCTATTATATCATTTCACTCTTGTTAAGAGGAATCCCAGAGACAGATATTATGTTTCTTCGTGATGATTTTGCAGTATCATTTATAACAAGCCCAAATCTGGATTTATCGCTAAGATATTTATCTCTCACTCTTCTTCACTGTCAGCACTAATAATACATTTGCACGTAACTTAAATTTTGTTTGAACAATGAGTCAAATAATTTGATACGTTTGTAGTTCTGTCACTTAAAATTATTATTTTTTTATATATAGCAATACGCAGAACATTCAAATTCTCTGATAAACCTGTTGATTGCTAAACATCCTTAATAACCATGTGTCATATATAAATAGTAAGATTGCTCCATTGCAGTATTGCAGTGTAACTTTTAATTGTTTTACTCATAAGTTTATATCAAACATTGACTTTTATCTCAAGGTAATAAGGAGTCTACTTACTAAAGTTGGCTGCAAAACTGTGGCAAAGAAAAAGCGTAAAATAAAAAGTCACATATTTATCAATTAAAAGAAATCCCGATAAAAAAAAGCTAGTGTACGATTTCCTTTGACAAATTGGGTGCAATTCTAGTGCCCTGGTTTTGCTCCAGTTTTTCAGCTGGGAGGCTTTAGTAAATAACCCCCCGTATTGTAAGATGTTTAGAAGATCTTGGAAAACATTTCAAATATATGTGATTGTCCAAGGTTTCACTGTGGTTAATTATGTCCAATTTTCTGTGCTTCTGCAGGTTTCGGAATGACCACACCAACCACTATCACTGGGAAAGTGTTCCTCATCTTTTATGGCCTCTTCGGATGTGCCGGGACAATATTGTTTTTCAATCTTTTCTTGGAGCGTATTATATCTCTTCTGGCTTTTGTCATGAAAGCTTGTCATGAAAGACAGCTACGGAGAAGTGGACTCTTACCGCCCACCATTCGGAGAGGGTCAGCTGTCTCGCAAGTGGACAGCCTTGTAGGTTGGAAGCCATCAGTATACCATGTGATGCTCATCTTGGGTATATTTGCTATAATCCTTTCTTGCTGTGCATCAGCCATGTATACTCCTGTGGAAGGATGGAACTACATTGACTCTTTATATTTCTGTTTTGTCACTTTTAGCACCATCGGCTTTGGAGATTTGGTAAGCAGCCAAAATGCAGTGTACCAATATCAGGGATTATACAGGTTTGGAAATTTCATGTTTATACTATTGGGAGTTTGTTGCATTTACTCTCTTTTTAACGTCATATCGATTGTAATCAAGCAAGTTTTAAACTGGCTTATAAAGAAATGTAGGTGCAGATGTTGTTCCATGTGCCAAAAATCAAATGCCCGTCTTGGGCGTCGCAATGCCATCACTCCAGGAGCTCGCTTCCGCAGGAATCACCTGTCTATGGAGACAGACAGAAACTATGACAGTGACACAGAGGGCAGGAGACTGTCTGGCGAGATGATTTCCATGAGAGACCTCACAGCATCAAACAAAGTTTCTCTTGCCATATTGCAGAAGCAGTTATCTGAAACAGCCAATGGTTATCCGAGAACTGTTTGCATCAATACGAGACAAAACGGCTTTTCTGGAGGGGTCGGAGCACTAGCCATCATGAACAATAGGTTGGCAGAAACAAGTGATTCTAGGTAGAGTCTTTTTGAATTTCTATAATGTTTCAGAATCTTTATTTTTTAAATAAAAATTAAAAAGTGTGCGGGTAAATTTATGGAAATCGCCATGTTAAGTATTATCTGTCAAGACACCATTTCTCTTCGCAGTGCAATGTATGTTATTCCTACCTAAGGCTGCACCTCGTCAATATGTAATTGCATGACTTGGGAATAGAAGACGTCAGGGCTACATGTCGAGAGGCTGATGATAAACAATCACTTTAGGTTTCAGATCGTAAATGTTTCTCTTATTTGTCTCCTTTAAAATGACAAGCACTAATGGACTATTGGATGAGATTTCCTTGCACTAAGTAGTGTCTTTTTTTCATGTGCTACTATATTTTGCCATAAGTTGCATGTAGGATTTCCTGATTAGTTTGAAGGCTTAATAACTATCCTTAACTGAGGGCATGACAGTTCGTATATTTAAGTCATCAGCCGCATAAAGATGCTATGATTTTAAACTGGAGAATACTGTTTTGTTTGAACTTCACATTGTGAATGTTCTTATCAAGTCATATTTAGAAAACAATACACACACACACACACACACACACACACACACACATATATATATATATATATATACTGTATATATATATATATATATATATACAGTGTTCGACAAACCTATACATTTGCTCGCCCCGGGCGAGTGGATTTAACATCGTGGCGAGCTCCTATTGGCCCAAGCAGCACACAAGTGGTACTAGGTGGCGAGTAGATTTTTTTGTTCGGCGAGTAGATTTTTTGGTGGTTTGTCGACCACTGTATATATATATATATATATATATATATATATATATATATATATATATATATATATATATAATTGAAATATTAGGTTCTCTTGTTATTATCATGTATGCTCATTATGCAAAAGCAAGAAAATGAATATAGTACAAAGGAAATTCATGAACAGAAATTTATAAAGTATTACATCGTCCTCTTATTTCCAGAGGTCTCAAGGTGGTAACCCATTGACACTTAATATTATTACTATTGAATATGAGGAATTAATAGTATTATAGTATTATAACGCTACAGTTCCTTTCCAAGCATGTACTTCTGCAGACTCAAGTCAATAGGAGCAGAAGGGTAAGGGGAGGTGTGCAAAGGCATTGAGTAGTAGTGAGTTGAAGATATTTCAAAATATTATGGTGCCTTCTGCAGCATTGATATAACCCAGACATCTCCCAAGGTAGACGCACATTATTATTTAAAAAAAAACAACAGCAAAGGACTTATGGGAAACAGAAAACATTTCAATCAAATGTGAATATTGCTCTGCATGGAAACCTGGTATGCTGCCATCCAGAGGTCCGGGATTTAGGGCTTAGAAGGTGCATAATAGTACATTGTATACTATATTGTACTGCATTTTCCGTTTTTAACACTCACATACTATGTTGTAAAATACTCCAGGTGCTTTCTATTTGATTGAAATATTAAAATAAATAAATTATTGTGAGGACACCTTCAAGATTTCCTAAAAACAACTTAATAACTTACTCACAACCTGATCACTGCAGCTTAGCAACTTCTGATTTTTGTTTCAAATATTTGATCGGTACAATACCCTAATTAGAGCAATATATATTGCATATTCAATACTATATAATACTGCTTTTAGAGTAATGCTTAAATATTCAAATATAATAAACATAGTATACATTTTTTAATCAGGGGTGGAATTTTGGAACAAAGGTTTTCACTCTGTTGCAACTCCAGTCTCTCTTTTTAAGTGGTATTGCATTTACTGTATAAGAGAACCGCAGACACTTTATTTGTTACACAGTGGAATCAAGAGCCACAATATTTGCACAATTTGCTTTATATTTCCCATCTATATTTTCTGTTAGAGGATAAGCACAATTAAATTGTCCTACTTTGCACGTTAAAGAGTACTAAGCATACTAGACAACGTACCCAGTGTTTTGTTTGTCTTTAATATTAGGAAAGAATTTGAATGCGGGTAAATATTGCAACTGCTTTGATCTCTGGGTCATTCAAAATTAGACTAATTTTCAGATAATTTTAGAACACATATATTTTTGAAAGTCAGCCACAACACTGATTATAACCGGAGAGCCAGATAAAATATTTTTGTGCACTTTGATGTATTTTGATCTTTATTAAATACTGAACTCGGTGGCTTGCCTTTTGTATAAACATTTTTGAAAAATGTTCTTATCTCTAATTCTCACAATTTTTTTTACTTAATGTTGGAATAAAAGAAAATATTTTCCTTGAAGGGTTCCCAGAAGCAATCATCATTATTACTGATGCTCTAAATGTATTTCACCCTGCATTAGATCTTGAAGCCTGATATTTTCAATACTTACGTTATAAATAGACCTACTATTCCAATTGTATCTATCCAGTAATATTTAATAAGCCAAACATCTTGGAGGCACACATAAAACAAAATAAAAAAAAACAGACTATCGACCTCATTTTTCATGATGTTTCAGACTTTCTATACCAGTGAAATTTGTGAAATATCGAGCAGATAATTTCATCTTTTCTTTATCCATTGAAGTATGTTTTCTTTATCTAGTTCTAGCCTGTCTTTCAACAATTATTGTAATTGAACTATCCAGTATTGTTTCAACCATTGATTCAACCATTAACACTGCTTACTACATTTTGTTTGGCTTTTTCATAACTTCTGTTGCATCCTACAATAGCTTTCTATTTCACAGACATATTAGGCATAACTGTCCGCCAGTGAACATTTTCTAAAAAATAAACAAAACTCTCTTTTTTATTTATATCTGTTACTTTATAAAACTGGGGCATTGTTTCCTTGGCTGTGGGCTGCAAGTTACCTCCACATGTTGCAGAGATTTTCAATATTACCATTGATTTTGGTCCCAAAATTAATTTTATGCTAAAATATAAAACCTTTCCAGGGGCAGAGGTGTCACTTGTGGTTTAATTGCATTTCAAATACTGTATGTGTTGCTACTTCAAACTGTATTGCTCCTTTAAATTACATTTAGTAACATAATGCTCCCTCCATCAAAAAGGAATGTATCTTTATTAATAAATGTTGTTACTATCCATACCTTTATTATATTCCACTATGATCTACCATTTTGTGTATGATATAATGCAAATAAGATACACAATTGAAATATAGACATAAAACCCTCATCCCACCCTCATGAAAATTACTTATTTACTCCAACATACCTTACACTCATCCATTCACATCCTCACTCTCAGGAACATACAAGACCCTCACACATTTCTACTATTATTCATTTCCACCCTTACACACTGGTCATTCATACTATCATACTATCCTCCACTCCAACCCACATACTCATTGATCCCCAGACACATGCCCATAATGACAGATTCACTAAAGTGACCTGAGCACACACAAACACAAACACAAACACACACACCATTTTTAAATGGTGCACAGCATTAAGGCACCATAAAACCTAACCCACTGAATGAGTCATGAGCCTTAGACCGGTTTAGTAATTCTGGCTTTTAGTGACACATATTTTAAAACCAGAGACAGAACATAAAACACAGACAAAGCTCAGTTTTTAGCACATCCAGTGAGACTCATACACGGTACAGTGCCTAAATATATACGTATAAATATCTAATAAGTAAAATGGTCTTTTAGTTTGACATTTTTGGCCAAATGTTGTGGTCATTTTGGGGGTTCAATAGGAGCTTGTTAGGTGTCCAGTATGTTTTAGTGACACATACACATATAGACAGTAAGTGACAAAGTGACCCACACTAAGACAGATGGGCACATTGACAAAGACACACACTATGGGGGATATTCTACTAGCGGTGAGTTTGTCCTTGTAAAACCGCACGCTTTGAAATGGTCACAAAAAGCCAAAAATCTGTATTCTGTATTGCAAATTGCATCGTCTTAACCGCGTCTATAAAAAGTGACAAACCGCACGTTTAAACAGCCAAAACACCCTGATTGTACTTGCTTTTGAGCAGAGTGATCTGAAGGTGTGTTAACTCCATCGAGAGCCTGACATGGGTTTTGCTGAGATATTGGTTTTGCTCTCTCATGTTTCAGGCTCTGGATGGAGCTCGCAATACCAATCTCGCCACTTTGAAGAAGGCTAAAGAAAAATTGTGAGTTATTAGAAGCGGTTTTGCCTTTTACATTAATGGAGCTACTAGAATTCAGCTAGTTGTCCAAAAATGCGTGTTGGAGCGTTTTTGGTCATTCTGCCCAGATTTGCACAAGCGGAATGAAACCGCTTCTAAAAAAGCCTTATCCGCACGGTTTGGAAATGCGAGAAGGGCTTACAGAATAGCAAAACATGCACATCCGATCATAAAAGGCTTTTTCCGCACTAATTTGTACAACTCGCAGCTCCTGGAATATAGACCTATGTGACAAACAAACACAATGACACACACACAGTTCATATTTAGTTACACACAATCTTACAGAGCCAGATACACACACAGTTATACAGTGTAACATGGTTAGTCTACTCTGCCTGTCTCTTCCACCTGTCACATAAGGCAGTCTAGGCTGTGTTAGGCCATCCTAGGACCCCCTCATGCTCCTCTCTAAGTGAAAGAAGTGTGGTGGTGACTCATGGCCTGTGTTTAGCCTATCAGGTATAGGTACAGACCTTGAGCCCTCCCCTTCTGGTTCCTCAGAGAGGCAGTGCTAAATTTAGTTAGTTCTCTCCCACCCTTCCAACCGAGTGGAGGTGTGGGGCCTGTCTCTTCTCCCTGTGGGAGAGAGATGCTAGTCAAGCCCTCATGGCTGTCTGGCTCAGGAAGATCTAAGTCTCCACATTATGAGAGCCAGCACCATCCAGAGGCCTGGGATCCTCTGATGACCCTATGTACTGCTGTAAGGAAGATCTGCAGTGACTGTTGAATAAAGACACCCTTGCTTTCATCATACTCCTGTTTGAGTGTCAGACCTTGGGCAGGAGGAAAGAAGTTTGCTTTAGTGGGGACTGATCTCTGGGCAACCTGTAGCTCACTACAGCTGGAGGCGCTAAGCACCCTGAGGAACCTCAGATGACACCAAAAACTTGTCCTTGTCTCCAAATCATCACAAACAACTCAGCTCTCCTAAACCCTCACAGGTATGCTGCACCATAACACCTGTAGCCGCAACAAGTGTCTCCTAGAGGGTGGGGGTACATGTGCTACAATTGGAGGTGCTACTGAGATCAGGACAGGCTTTCAGGACTTTTGCAGCAGTGTTTAAAGGGGACTTTGTTGAAGCAGCAGAACAGCAGCATAGGGAAATGATGCAGAGAGGGGCCAGGGCCCCTGATGCTACCCCAGGGGCCCTTGGACACCCATATTTTATCCCAGAAGGAGGACTTTTCTCACTGAGGTGACACCAGGGTGATACCTTCAAGATCTTTCCTGTGAAAGGTTGGGGCCAGGATAATGCAAGAAGCAGGACCTGGTGACCCAGTTCTAAGAAAATAGCATGATGTACTGTGCTGTGGGGGAGGCACACCAGGATTAGCTATCTCTGGGAGTGTGACCCCCACGTGGATGTTATTACAGATACAACCCCCCGAGGCCCTGATACTGGGAAGTGTGCTACCCTATCTAAATCCTCCTTTGAAAGGTTGGAATTCGTGGACAGGATAATGCTTGAAGCAGGACCTAGGACACCCATGTCACTTAAATGGCACAACGTACTGTGCCGTGGGGGATTCACACCGGGTGGAGGTGCTCTCCAGGAGCGTGACCCCCACTCTCTGTTCCTCAAATCTGTATTCTGGGGGCTTCCAGTAGGAAAGTTATCCTGGAAGAGTGAACCCCACTTTTACTTCTGCTATTATGGGACAAGCCATTGCAGTGAATGTAGGACCAAATTGCATCCTTTCAGCGACAAATGTTTGCACCACCCATGTAAGTGATTGGCTCCTCGGGAGTCAAGGATACTCTAACTCAATCAGCCCTGCCTTTAATTCCACCCAGGGGAAGAGCAAAAAAGAGTTTTCAGCCAACAGAGTCTGCCTTGGTGCTGGGAGGAGTCTTTAGTTGCTGCTCCTGAGTCATTCTGTTTGGAGCTGAGCAAGCATGAGGAGCTACAGTACAAATCTACAGGCATACCCCGGTTTAAGGACACTCACTTTAAGTACACTCGCAATTAAGGACATATCGCTCAATAGGCAAACGGCAGCTCACGCATGCGCCTGTCAGCACGTCCTGAACAGCAATACCGGCTCCCTACCTGTACCGAAGCTGTGCGCAAGCGGGGAGACTATAGAGCCTGTTACAAATGCATTATTTACATCAGTTATGCACGTATATGATGATTGCAGTACAGTACATGCATCGATAAGTGGGGAAAAGGTAGTGCTTCACTTTAAGTACATTTTCACTTTACATACATGCTCTGGTCCCATTGCGTACGTTAATGAG
This sequence comes from Ascaphus truei, assembly GCF_040206685.1. Taxonomy (NCBI): domain Eukaryota; kingdom Metazoa; phylum Chordata; class Amphibia; order Anura; family Ascaphidae; genus Ascaphus; species Ascaphus truei. Next base: position 59,198,706 of record NC_134486.1, on the reverse strand, counting down.
GGATATGCCTGTACTAAACCTACCTCAATGGTGTCCAACCAGGATACAGATGACCTGGAAATCACCTATTCCAGCTGAGGGAGTGGCTCAGTGAGTAAAATACACCGACTGGCACTGAGAGCAGTGGAGCCTGGTTCAATTCCCGGTGTCGACTCCTTGTGACCTTGGGCACCTAAAACATAGATTGTAAGCTCCAAGGGGCAGGGACCTGTGCCTGCAAAATTTATCTGTAAAGCACTACATAAAAGCTAGCAGTGTTATACAAGAACATGCTATTATTATTATGGACTACCTGGTGGCTACCTAGTTGTGCGTGTGGGTGGCCAGACCCATCTGCCCGCACTGTCGCCTACCCGGAGTTACTGTAGGCCTCGAAGCGCGATGTCTACACTGTGGCACCTATTATTTAAGGCCAGCCCTGGGTCAGAAGAGCTGCTGGTGCCGTGTTCTAGAGCCTCCATGCCAACCGGTGCGGCTCCAACTAATATTCCTGATGTGGGCCTGTGTGCCCTTATCATTGCAACAGTATGCACAAGTGGTCCGGTGCCAACGCCCGCTGCCTGCCAGGACATATACACCATGAGATCAACCACGCTGTGTCTGTCCAAGTACTGATGGTCCCAGGACTGGGATCTGTGTTTAACAAGGTTCCTGAGGGTGAGTGGACTGCCCCAGGGGTGTCGGGAGTGAGTCCCCAGGTGACCCCAAAGCAAGGGAGCTACAAAAGTATGGTCGCCCGGGTGACTGACTCGCCCCTGCATTGCATCCTGGTGGAGGTGTCCCCATCCGTTGCTGCTCCCGATGACATCGGCCGGGCGGAACCCGAGGAGAAGAGCCCATCTACCACCTACCGTGTCAAGCAAAGCTCCAGTCCAGATGCGTCCATCCGAGAGGCTGTGGAGGTTCCGGACCAACAGAGGAGCTCTGCGATCCCGGATGACGTCGGCGCTGTGCCAGACCTGCCTCTGGAGGAATCCAGGAACGTCGCCTACCTGCAGTCTGTTGAGGTCCCCGCTCCTTCCACTTTGCAGGGTCCCGTTGCACCTACCTGGATGAGGTGCCAGGTGTGGCCTTGTCTGGTGCGCAGCGGGGTGACGAACTTCCTGTTCTTCCGGATGTGACGTCATCTCCGTCGCCAGATTTGAGCCTGCCCGGTAGTCTCGTGAGACTGTAGATCTCAGATGACATCACCAAAATGGCGTCCGCTGAGGCTATGGAGCTGGCTTCAACACTACCAGTGTCGGACACGGGGAGTGTGGAACTGCTTCCGGACGATGCCCCTTGCTTCGTGGCCCACTGTATGGGACAGGGTCAACATGTCCCTACCTCCATGCCCTTGTCACCTCCATGGGGCAAAGGAAATCCCCTTTCTACCGGACAAACCATGGACTTTGCTATGCCCCGACCACCACTCCATGTTACCCCTGTGCAGGACATTGTGGACTTTGCCCAGACCCATTCTGCTCCTGCCACTGCCCCATCTTCAACTATTGGCTCAGTGAGGGTGAGACATGTTGACCCTGCTGTTACCCCCTTTGTGTTAACAAAGTTTCCTGATTATGATGTGTCACCTGGGTTATCTCATGATGTGAGGGATAGGTCGTTTGGGAGTGGGTCACTGGGACTTGTATCTTTAAAGACAGGGTAGAGGTTCACCAGGACACAGGCGGACCCAAAGTATATTATGTTTGGGTTAAGGATCTTGAGGGACGGGCCATCAAGAAACCCGATCCCAAGTATTACAAATAAGTAGTTTCCCCTTTTCTTCATGTTGGAAGGAGTAGTGTAATGTCATTGTTGTTATCAGTGGGTGATGGGTATAAATTTTGTCTGTGCCTGTACTTGGGTAACCATGCATAATATGTGTATGTATATTGTTGTTGCCTTGCAGGTTCCAGACTGACAGATGGTGCAACAAATTTGGTTACAGTGACGAAATGGAAATTCTATCCAGGGGAGAATGTAACATGATTTGTCTACTCTGCCTGTCTCTTCCACCTATCACATAAGCTCTAAACAGTCTAGGCTGTGATAGGCCTTCCTGTGGACTTTTGACCCCCTCATGCTCCTCTCTGTGTGAAAGAAGTGTGGTGGTGACTCATGGCCTGTGTATAGCCTATTAGTTATAGGTACAGACCTTGAGCCCTCCCCTTCTGGTTCCTCAGAGAGGAAGTGCTAAATTTAGTTAGTTCTCTCCCACCCTTACAACCAAGTGGAGGTGTGGGGTCTGTCTCTTCTCCCTGTGGGAGAGAGAGGCCAGCCAGGCCCTCATGGCTGGCTGGCTCAGGAAGATCGAAGGCTCCACACTATGAGAGCCAGCACCATCCAGAGGCCTGGGGTCCTCTGATGACCCTATGCATCACTGTAAGGAAGATCTGCAGTGACTGCAAATAAAGACACCTTTGCTTTCATCATACTCCTGTCTGTCAGTCCCTGGGCAGGAGGAAAGATGTGTGCTTTAGTGTGGACTGATTTCTGGGCAACCTGGAGCCACTTCAGCTGGAGGTGCTAAGCACCCTGAGGAACCTCAGATGACACCAAAAGCTTGTCCTGGTCTCCATATCATCGCAGACAACTCCGCTCCCTAAACCCTCACATGTATGCCGCACCATAACACCTGTATCCGCAACTAGTATCTCCTAAAGGGTGGGGGTACATGTGCTACAACAGTTATTAATACAAATAATATAGTCGACCTGGCAGCAGGGTGCTATGGTAAAGCACTGTTATCTTACCCCACAAAGTGCAGACTAGGAGAGCCATTCACAGCAAGAATGTTTTTGATTTGGGTCAGATGCATAGTGTGTTTAAAGGGAAAATGTGGTAAAGGTCCTTTTAAGGCATGTAAGGTGAGAAAGTGCTACTGTAGGAAGGATGGAGGAGCGAGACAAGCCAAATATACAGTAGTCATGATAAGCAGATGTCCATGCTTGGTTGTTTGAACAAAGTGTCTACTTACCTGACAGTTGGCTCTGTAGCTTCCTCCATCTCCTTCATTTAGCTGGCAAAATAAATAATATATATTTTTAACACCGATTATATGACAGAGATAGTTCTGGTTAGAGTTAGTCTGGAATCCAGTCGAACATCACTGTGTTAAAAAGAAAACATGCTTGGATAAAACCACGTGCTCCGTCGTATGTGCACCTAGTATAGCCTTGGCATAAGTCTTATACAATTGAGTAAATTTGGGTCGGAAGCTACAGCTATTTTAATAGTGACATTATACTGTATATGCCCGGATACAATGAAACTTACTATGCAAATTACAATGTGCATTAAATATGTATTTTAGATCTTAATAGAAAAGAGAAGATACTTGAATTTAAAATTATTTCATCAAGTCATGCATGGCTGAATGATATAGACTTTGCCAATCTAGTTTTTGGATAAGGACTTTTGTATTAGAGATGTGCTAAGCTTTCAACCGCGTTCACGAACTATGCAAAATTGGCCCTTTTTTCCACGTGTCATAATGGTCAGAGCTCAGTTACTGTACGGTAAAAAATCACCAGAGATTTCAATAAATGATGCTATCTCCTATCCAGAGTCTGAAATATGGGTTTTGCTTTAGAGGACAAAATGCTTGGCAAATCACTTGTGAATTGTGGCTGAGTTGTTATTCATTGGCGGAACAGAAAATTGATGGTGAAAATGTATGATTTTGAAAAACTTTAGTTAAGGTTAAAAAAATGCAAACAAGTTAGCAAATACATTTTGGAACGTTTTTCACGTCTCAATTATATTACGTCTATTATCTATTCTATCATATGAAGGCTTGCAAGAAGAAGGCGAGTAATTAACATAAGTGCATCTTTTTTGTGCCCCAAATCATTATTCAGTGGATCCCAACTCTATCCCATGAAGCCTATATGAATTTAATGCACATAATGTTATTATCTTTCCCCATGAGCTTGTCTGATCTTTAGTAAAGAATAAAAACTACTTTAACCTCCAGGACACTTAATATATTTTCAAATATTTATCTCCTGAAAAGAGCATCAGCTTTAACAAATAAAACCAGTGTTGGAAAGGTCAAGAAAAGGTCTCCTAAAGTAAGTAGGCAAAACAAATCATTCAGTGTGGACTGCTAGTGGGTGGATATTAGTAATAAAGCGCTAGTTAAACTATAATATTATTGTTTTTGCTTGTTATATGTTTTTTATTGCATGTTATCATTGTTTGATGTAGGGGATGTGGTTCTGTTTTTGGTGGTTTGTGTTATATATTAAATGTCATTTCATTTCTTTCTGGCATTATCCATTTCATTTGTTCTATTATCTATAGACAGTGTGTGCTGGGCTTTGTGTTACCTATATATGTGTATTGGAGGTATTGGGTCCTCCGTAGTCCGTTGCACCCTGCAAAAATTCTTTTGTTATCCAGTGTGTGCTGTATATCACTGTTCTGTTCTATAATATTATTGTGTCAGTGATAGTGATATCAATGTGTAAATACAATCAAAATGAGTACAATGTCGATCAACAAATCATAAGTCCAATGCAAATAAAATCCAGTAGCTGCCTAAAAAGTCGAGCTGGTTTTCATTGGACCCAGAATGTGGAACTAGGAAAAAAAAAATACTTTTATGGCGCATGGGCAGAAAAACTTAGAAGATAGGCCTGTGAGAACCAAATCCGTTCAGGGTGACTGTCTGGTTCAGCTATGCTGTTGTTACTTCTTGGAAGACTAGTGGTAGTGTCAGCCGACAAAGACATCATATATAGAGGAAACAAGAGAAAAAGAAAATGCCACAATAGTGCATTTCTTCTGGGGGTATGTATATTCAGAACTGGAAGTGTCAGTAAATGGCCTAATGTAGGATGATTGGAAAATTCATACGTTTAATATTCACATAAAAATTAATAAAACAGATTGCACATACAATCAACATAACAATGGTGAATAGATGCAAAGATGAAAGGGTTCACTTGAAGGACTCTTGAGTACCCCGTAGCCAAAAACAGCTGAGAACTGGGAGCAGTGACGCCATCTGGAGAGGCCAGCCGGCGAAGCAAGTGAGGAGGCTGAGCCAAGCAGCTGATCCAGGACGTCTGCGGCCCTAGCGAGCAACCAGCCGGGGATATGTCACTAACTGAGAGCCCCACATACTAAGCACATGTCGTAGTGACTTGTAGTAAGTAGGACTCTAATTTTTACATTGATAGAGAGAAGAATATCGAGCCGACGCCTATGGTGTGGCATCTTTTCACCATTTTTATGTTGCTTGCACGTGAAATTTGTTGTATTGATTTTTAAGCGGAGTAGTAAATATGACTTTTCCAATCATCCAACATGAAGCCATGTACTGATACTTTCAGTTCTGAACATACATATCCCCAGAGGTCGTGCACTATTGTGGAATTTTCTTTTTCTCTTGTCTCCTCCATATATGACGTCTTTGTCGGCTGACACTACCACAAGCCTTCAAAGAAGTACACTGTAACAACAGTAGAGCTGAACCAGACGGACACTCACCTAAACGGGTTTGGTTCTCACAGGCCTATCTTCTAAGGTCTGCTGCATTAAAAACCTCAGATGCACCAGATTTTAGGAATAACAAAAGAACGATAAAGCATACTGTATGTGAATGTACTTAGTTAACATATGTATACACTGTATGTTATTAGTTGGTTATGCCAAAAACACTATCGCTGAGTTCAATGATGCTATGATTAAAAGCCACGCTGTATATGAACAGGATTTCTAGGGTAGGGAGTATGGGGTCATGTTGCTCTTATCAATCATGCTTATGGTTTTATAGTAATGGCACAAGGGATGTCCGTTTGCTACTCAACACCTTTGGTGACTTGCCTAAAAACCGATTGCAGGACCATGTTTCTCTGTATAATGTGTCCAGTACCATTTTGGCCATTGCTTTTCTTTTTTATTACAGCAGCACATAATTTGCCTTTTTATGTCACTCTGTCACCACAACTAGGAAGTGCAAATGAACCTATTACACCTAAGGCTCAAGACAAAAATCCAAGTACATCTAAGAAAATCACTCATACTGTGTTAGATACAAGTTATTTTGCAAGTTGCTTTGTAAGTGTGTTAAAAAAAAATCATATCTCCGTGGGTACTTTAAACATATCTAAAAGTTTATAAGAATGGAGCTTAAGTGCCTTCTGGAGCTGGAAGCTGTCTTATGAGATTGGAGCGTTTAGTAATATGGCCCAGAATGTAAATGAATGTTATATATGAACACAAAGGAATTTGAAATGCTTTAAATGACAAGTCATATACAGTAACTGTAGTATGTTTTATAACTAGTATTCAATCAAGATAGAGGTCTTCCAACACGATTTTAGAGATATGATGGAGACAATAAAAATGATACCTGTGCGATTCAACTTTTGTTGATTTAAACTATGATTTTACATTTTGCATTTTTCCTTTTTGTTTCTTGATGATCCTTTTTTTTCTTTAAGGTCTGTGGATGTCTGACATTATTTATTAATGGATAATTTACTATTATATCATTTTGTTGACGAATGGTTTGTAAACGATATTGTTTCTATCTACAGTACATATTTATTCTGTGACAAAAAGAGTATCTTGGGCACGCAAAACAGTCCAGAAAATACAGAAACAAAAGATCACTTTGTGGGATATACGTAGAAAAGCCAGGATCACTTTTCCAGCTCAAAATCATACGGTCAAAAAAGAAAAGGCACACCACTCTTCAGTAAAAATACACATTTATTACATCAGACAAACAAAATGGGTGACCTTTAGACCAACATGGTCCTTTGTCAAGCTCCGAAACGTCGCCCATTTTTCAATCATTTTTTGTATATGATATGTAATAAATGTGTATTTTTGCTGAAAACGAGATGAGTGCTATGGATGTTCTTCTTTGTACATATTCATTCTGCACACACTTGTGAGATGATGCTAACAAACCTTATGCTTGGTTTCTGAATCTGACAGTACCTGGAGAAACACATTAATTTGTGACATGTCATAATGATTAATGATAGACAGTATCCATTCAATGCTCTTTGATTAATTACACCGCAGAAATCGTTAACAAATAGCCAGGAATATAACAAGATGCAATTTGGGTAATTTTTGCATTTATAAGTGTCATAGATGTACAACTAAGAAAAGTTTGTAATAACAGTTTTATTTATTAGCTCGGAATTGTAAATGTCATACAGCTTTAATGCAAATGTCAACATATTGGGGTTATTAACTAACGATATTATTAAAAGTAAAAACATTTCACCATACTGATTGTGAATTAAGTGAAGAGAGAAGATTGGGCTGCTTTGTACAGTAGGTCAGATAAAAAGTGACAGTGAAAATGTTAACCTTCATATCTTAACCCTTTTGTGGCCAGAGGGGCAAGTAAAAAGACTTGACCCATATTTACTATATTATTACCCTTAATTGTAAAGACCACCAAGTATCCATAAAACACACCCCTTTTGGTTATTTGCATTAATTTGAATGCATATTAAAAACTTCTGTTCATAAGGGTGTACAGCACAAAATCTGATTTAAAAGATGTAAGTATATATATATATATATATATATATATATATATATATATATATCCCTGAACAAATGTACAGTATATCTAATTTTATAACTTTACTATGCCAACACGAGTTATTCATAGATGCAATTGAAAATGTGTTAAATGAGTTTCCAAAACCACAAAATATTCTTCTTATGCTATTCTAAATATTTAATACATCATTAGAGTTTATACCTGACATAAAGAGGAGATCAACTAAGATAGGCATTTAAAAAAAAAATTGATACCAAAGAAGATATCCATAAATGGAGGGTTTGTTTTGTAATTATAATCCTTAAAACATTGTATGATACTGTGATTATATGATAGAATTAGGATTTTTCTTAAAAATAAGTAAATAAAAACGATTTAGGCTTTTCATAGAAATATAGCATTTGATGGCAGAGATGAAACACTTGGCCCAACTATCCTACCCATTTAACTACCTGTTGTAGTACGTCAGAACCTGTTGGATCTTTGGTTTTCCTAATATATAGGATACCTTAATGTCTATCCCAAACATGTTTTAATTCCCCTACTACCTCTATTGGGGGCCAAATCAAATTACACAAATCACCCTTTCCTTGAAGAAGTACTTCCTCACATATCCACTAAGTCCGTAACCCCAGCTATAGCGCATGACCTCTTGTTCTAGCACTTCCTAATAAACTTTACTCCAGTACATTAAGGTGCTTTAGCCTTGTGTACAGCTTGGCGGAGAAAAGGGAGACGTGGCTATAATTGAAACATTTTAAAGCTGCTTCTCAGACACAGCTTGTATGCACATTACTGAAGTTCATCCACATTTTTCAGTATCCGGGGAAAAGCTGCTGATATGAAAAAAACATGTATCTGCTTAAACTCTAGCAAGTGTGTTAAATAAATAAGTCTTTTGTAATTTGTATTATTTCCCCACTTGTGTGGTCTTAAATACCTTAGAAATTTGAAAATGAAGCATACAATAATTTCCAGGTGTCTACCAAAGGAGCTGAGCCTCTTACTCCACCAAACAGCAGACCTTGAGTTACTGTCCCATCAGAGGTTTTGTGCAGTGGCCTTTTGCATGAAGTTTTTCAAATGCAATGTTGGATTACAGCTTTCCATGGCATTCAGCTAGTGTCAGTACAGGTATATCTGTAACACCACTGGGACATTTCATGGGAGTTACTTCATGCCAGGCAATGGCCATGACATATTGTGAAATTACCATCTCTATGAGTATTGAAATATATATATTTTAATTATGATTATTTTCTTCTCTCAAGAATCATACTTATTCTTTATAACATAAACTATGTACAACCGCCAACGCAACGCCATGAAATACAACAGAACAGCGATCAGTGTGTCACTGAAAAAAATAACCCTTTTAGTTAACATCTGAGATAACTGTCAGCCAAATTGAACACAAACACAATTTGCTTTTGACATTTTTGAAAAGTAAACATTTAGTAAAAAAAAAAAGAGAGATTAAACAACAATCATATTTCTTTGTACAACAGGTATTCAAGCAGCAAGAACCAGTGCTTTGGACCTTCTACTACTCGAAATTGAATGCAATTTTTTAGATTTTTTTGCCATTTGATTTATTAATGCTGTCACACAAAAAAAACTATTCTAGAGATCTACAGAAGACATGAACAATAACTATCTCCAGGTTCTCTCTTTCCAGTTGGCATGCAAAAGCACAAAATATGAATTTCAATACCTGCCATGCTTGTTTTGTACAGTACCTTTTTAAAATATTACTTGAAAAATTGGAACGCCTATGTAAGAAAGTTTTTTTTTTCCTAAATGCATCTTTACTCTACTAGAATTTGAGTGAAATGTATACAGTATGTTGTATATAATTTGATTTGTATAGCTGTATTGGGTCAGCTGTTCACAAAGTGTTTGATGGAATGAATATGCAACTAAGAATGCTACCCTGACCTACTTACATTAGCTAGCTAACAGTTATTATTTCATGCATGATTACAACATATTGCTGTAAAAGTGCTCATTAAATTAAAAGAAAGAAAAAGGATAAAAGGATGTTTGTAAAAAAAGAAAATGGTATTGTTTTACTGAGCTCTTCCTGTGGTTTCTATATTTAGGTATCTGTAAGAAACATTTATATGTAATATTTAATTTCAGAAGGCATGGCAAAAACTGTTAAGCATCAAGGTAACAATGTACTCTTACATTTGAATGTGCATCTTTTGTGTGGGCATTGGGCTTCATTTTTTCCCACTTCTGTTATCGAGCAATTTGAAGAGTAGTTACAGTATATGGAACAAATGGAGGAAACATAGGAGGAGCAATGAAGAAACAATTCTCCAACCTCAGAAGAATGTTTTTTGTTACCTAATCTGAAGGTCTACTCAAGCAATTACTCGCTGGGCCTGTCTCTGAGAGGCTCACGGATATTCACAGTATTCACCCCAAGCTTCTTAGCATACCGCTGAATAAGGACACATGGATATTTTTCTTATTGATATCTTCAGCAATGACTATTACCTGTAGGCCAGATCTTCCTAGCTATGCCAAAGAATGGGAGCAAATAGAAACTGAACCAGGGGCATGCTACAAAGTATAAACAGGGTGGTCGCGTCAGGGAGAACACATGTTTTAGGAAATGTAAGAACTAAAAAGACCAAAGAGCAGCAGGGATTATAAAGGGGTGCATCAAACTGAACAACATGATGTGTGTGTGTGTACTGTATAGATGCACTTTGCAGCAGTATTCTAACACTGTATAAACTGGTTGATTGAACAGGGTGTGAAGAGGCATTGATCTGCTACTCGGACTGCACCCTTTAAAATGGAAAATAATAAGTGGAGCATCTGCAACAGAAGATACCAACACATGAGAGGCAGCCCTAGAAGAGAGAATAAGCAGAAGTGCCATCCAATAAATAGAAATACCCTAAATGAGAATAGTCTGCCCAGAATACCCTGTGCCATTAGAGAATCTATCTTCAAATAAAAGAGCTGGTGAGCCAGTCTACATTCCAATGCTAGAGAATGGACACAATGGCTAGATTCATTAAAGGTTCATATACCTGAATTAACATTTGGTGTAAGTAAGAAATGGGGTTGCTGTAATATTTTTTTGAATGACATATTCATTATAAGAATTCTTCATTCATAAATGGGTAGCAATATTAGGGCTTGAAGTTGTCTGAATATTCTGCCGTAAGATTATGTATTAAGATTTTGTATACAAATTTATTGAAAAGAAAATTGTTTAACCCCTGAGGCTACCAATGTATTGCAAAATAATGCTTTCGGGCACAAAAGGGGCTAACATCATATATAGTATGAAAATATGAACCCTTGACCTTTTGTGCTACTAAATTGAATGCAGTATTTCTTACTGAATATGCATACAGTATGTTCTACAATGTTAATATTATGTATTTGTATCATTTATTTTAGGCTGTATGTCTTATCTTGCCTATGCATATACAGTAGTCATTACATATCATTTAAATAGGCAAGACAGGACTAAGGGCAGCCTTGGGTTGGAGATAAATATCTGTGATATTTTGGGGCCTTATGCCAATATCATCAGGTCCTGGAATTGAGTGAATAACATGTGAATAAGTAATTTTGCGTTAAATACTAATTTGCATGCACTGCGGAAAAACACCCCTCATCATTGCTTTACTGCTGCCGATATGGCCTTAGTGAATGGGTTGATAAATAAAATTGGTATTAAACACTGATATCGCCAGTTATTTCATTTATCGACATTTAGCGAATCTAGACCAATGAGTGAGATTTACTAAAGCAGACACCTCCCCACAGAGTGAAAGTATTTCCCAATGATTTATCATCACTTACGTAACCATACAGTACCTACCAGTGAGACATATATGATTGAGTGACACTGTTAGCGGTTATGGATAAGAACCCCTGGGAATGAGGTGGCACCTACTGTAGGTAGAATACGTCTGCTTATCAATGAGTAAGCAGGCCCTGTGACCCTCACGCTCCATGTTTCCAATTGTGTCCTCTTTAGAAGGGAGATGAACAGCAATCAGCTAAGTAAACAGCTCAGACTGGGAAGCTGAGACTGACAATAACAGTAGCTCAACTTTTTAACATAGAGATATTTGAAGTGGTAAGTTAAGAGTTCACTTTAAATTTCTGTACATTATGGTGGTTATTTGTTAGTCTCCCAGCCACAAAATGCGCACAGGAACATTTTTTTAAACCATTAACATCTGTACGCTGAGTGTAATCCATTTCTGTTCACAAAAAAATGTAAAACATTTTTGACGCTGCTAGCACAGATTGATACATTTCAGGTTAGCACAGACACGAGTGCAAATGAAATTGAGTTTCCAGTGCACAAAACAAACTGCTTGCAATGCTTTGTACAGGGGTGCTCAATTCCAGGCCTTCAGCCCGCCTCCAACAGGTCAGCATATCCCTGCTTCAGCACAGGTGGCTCAATCAGTCCCTTCTTTAGCAAAGGTGGCTCAATCAGTCCCTGCTTCGGTACAAGTGGCTCAGTCAGTCCCTGCTTCAGCACAGGTGGCTCAATCAGAGAGAGGGTCAGTCTTTGACTGAGCCTCTGATTGAGGCACCTGTGCTGAAGCTGGGATATCCTGAAAACCTGACCTGTTGGAGGGAGGCTTGAGGACTGGAGTTGAGCCCCCCTGGCTTAGAACATCCTCTCCTTTGTGTTTTTCTGGGTAGTGAGCTAAAAATAGAGTTATGAGCAGAAAAGTAAGATTTTTGAATTAATGTATTCAAATATTTCACATGAGCGGAAAAATAATACTTTTTTTATTAAACTAAATTGTTTCATTAGCATTCAGATATAAATATCTATTACCAGATAACAAACATGTGCCTGCCTGCTGCATTATTTGCCAAACTGATGGACAGAGACCATTACTGGGATAACTATGCAATCATGTCTTTCTCTTAGCACTCTACGGGTACTTCTACATTTAAAATACATATTTTGCAAAATACCATGTTTGGACCTTAAATTATTTCATTTCAGTTATTTATTTTTTTCCTTAGGAAATTGCATTTAGAAAGAGTTCTTTTGTGGCTGTAAACAAAAAATATTTATTTATATGAAGTAGAAATGTGATTTACCAATGAATCAATAAAGTTATGTGTTTATTTGAGTGTTATTTGAGTTTGAACTGTTTCTAACCGTGTGTTGATGCAGGGACCTGCAAAAAAAAAGCACATCTCACAATCTCTTTGCAGTATCCCAATCAGAAAAAGGTTATTCTTTTTAATCATCCACTATTTCGGTTTTTCTTTCTTATTAACAACCTTCGAGCTCTATGTAGCAGTCTCCCAAATGCAAAACTAGGACAGATTTATCCCAAGAAAAATGAACACCACAGTTTACGTTTTCTTTGATAAGTCTAGTAATGATCTTGCTCAAATTTTGTTCCAATTTTTCAGCTGGGAGACGGATAAATCGATATTAAATTAGATAAAATGTCACACAGGGCTCCAAACAATTCAAAATGTAAAACGACAAAATAGACACTGAACATTTTTATTTAATTTAAAGAATGTTGTGCCTTCTAAAATGTATCCATTTATGTTAATTTTTAACTGCACAACATTTACACAAAATGCATCTTTGTCTTCATATACAAATAAGTCAAATAAACTTGAGGTAGCCATCTTTTGACTGGCAAGGTAGCCCTTTATCAACAGATACTTGCTTTATTAGTGCCAGGAAGTTGAAAATGACAAGGCCTAAGGTGAGTTAGCATACAAATAAAGAGCATGATTCAATAACGCTTAAAAGCTGGGGGTTTGTTTCTTCTTCAAATGCACAGTAGAAAAACATACTGTGGAACAACTGAATTTTGGCAGAAAATATTGATTTAATTTTAATTTTCTACCTTCTTCTTTCATTTTCCCAAATTGTAAAAAAAATGTAATGGGATTTCTTTGAACGGCAGAAGTCATATGCATAATGGTTTAAATATACCAGTGTAGTTTTAACCAGTATATACAAAAAAAGGTAATACAGTATATATTTTATTTACTATGTATATCTATCTCTATATATAGATATATATATATCTATATATATCACACCACACATATAATCAGAAGACTATAAACAGCCGCCTATAATTGCACTCAAGGTAGGTGACAGGTAGGTATAATGTCAACCAGTAAATAGCTTGATATAAGCCAAATCCTAAACATGGGATGTAAAGCTAAAAGGTCACACTCAAAAAGAAAATAAAATAAAAAAGACTTTAATAGTTATACTGTAAAACACAACGAAACACAATAAAAATGCACAACAGTGCATAAATAAAATCCCCTAATGTGAAGGGTAACGGTAGCTAAATGGACAAAATATTGTACCAAATAATTAGCTTATATTGAGTCAAAAGCTAAATCCAAAGCTGCATTGTTGCATACACATGAAATGCAAATAATAGGTATAAATTTGCAAATAAATCAGAAGCTATATCACGTCATCACGTTGACGCATGCGCGGCTTGTGGTCTGAGTAACGGCAGCTCCTATCTGCACATGGAGCTTCCTGGCTGCTACACGGGTATCAGGTCGTATGCTATATACTGGGTCCTACGTTGTATACACTCTGTGGGGATTTACTACTGCGCACCTCTGTGGTGTGCGCTACCCTTATTTACAACGCCTGTATTATACGAGCATTAAACGGGGCTCATTTGTTTCTCGTTTTATGCAGAGGGATTGTTGAACATATTACTGTGGACACAGTGGTTACTAGTTATACACTGTTTATTTACCTTCCCTCCATATTGCAAATTCACAACTATTATTTGCATTTCCTGTGTATGCTACATATGCAGCTTTGGATATAGCTTCTGATTTATTTGCAAATTTATACCTATTATTTGCATTTCATGTGTATGCAACAATGCAGCTTTGGATTTAGCTTTTGACTCAATATAAGCTAATTATTTGGTACAATATTTTGTCCATTTAGCTACCGTTACCCTTCACATTAGGGGGTTTTATTTATGCACTGTTGTGCATTTTTATTGTGTTTCGTCGTGTTTTACAGTACAACTATTAAAGTCTTTTTTATTTTATTTTTGAGTGTGACCTTTTAGCTTTACATCCCATGTTTAGGATTTGGCTTATATCAAGCTATTTACTGGTTGACATTATACCTACCTGTCACCTACCTTGAGTGCAATTATAGGCGGCTGTTTATAGTCTTCTGATTATATGTGTGGTGTGATTTACGTTTTTCTCCCTTGCACCAGGTAGACCATGTTTCTATGTGTGTATGTCTGGTGTAGCGACGTGCCCTGTGTGTATTATTATATCTATATATTGTAATTTGAAAAATCTATATGAAACAGTGGCATTTATTTAAAAATATATAACAAGTTTAAAATACATATGAATTGCCTTACATATATTGAACACACTATATAACATCAGGATGCTTTTTTTATGTATATATAGAAAGACAGGGTCCAAAATTATCAGAAGAATAC
Organism: Ascaphus truei; assembly: GCF_040206685.1. Lineage (NCBI taxonomy): Eukaryota > Metazoa > Chordata > Amphibia > Anura > Ascaphidae > Ascaphus > Ascaphus truei. Next base: position 59,183,697 of record NC_134486.1, on the reverse strand, counting down.
AGTAGCATAAGTATGAACCAGTACATTCAATTGTGAATAAATGAATCCATCTGTTCAATCCTCCTTGTAAGCATTGGCCTTGGCCATCAAATTCATCCACACTCGACCAGAAGGACATCACATGCTCATTAAGAAACACAAGGGAATTCTGCATGAATAGACAGCCTTGAAGAAAAGACAACTAAAAATAGTTTTTTTTAATCCTTTTTCCCTATAGTACTTGAATCATAACATATGCACATGGCAACCGTTATTGAGATCAGGATACATATTTAAAATATAAATCCAGGGAGTGAGTCTTCTCTAGATGAGAACCTAAATGGAGTGATATAACAAGAAAGAACAACTATTTTTTTCTGCTTACGTTAAGGAGGTTATGCAACAAGAAGGCAATAATAACACAATGTATTTTGCGGGTAATTAACAAATATCTTGATTAAAGACCAGGAAACTCTTTAGATCAAGATGTACATTTCAGTGTGTTATTCCTGGAAAATATTTCAAATACATAAATAAATATACTGTTATAAAATGCCATGCTGCCATTGTTTTGGGCATAGTAAGTTTATGCCAGTTCAGATCTAATGGTTTCCATGAAATGTCTAGAAACAGGAATTTGATACCAAGAATTATTAAGATCCATGCATATCATGTATCTTATATACATCATGTAACTCCTCCTCCCCCTAACTCCACCACAACATCACAAAATGACCCTTAGAAACACAAAATACCTTAATTGACAAAAAATAGAGTATGCTCCATTTGGCCCATATTTACTGATACAAGTAAATGGGTCCGTAAGGTGTTTGCAAGCATCAGGTGGTATCGTACGGCACAGCATGGCTTGGTCAATACGGGCCTAAATGTCTTTTTGTGACACAACACCCAATGCATACATTCGATGCATACTGTACAGTAGGCCCATCTTCACCTTTACATGAATGGGCCATAGGATTCTTCTATCGCCCGAAGGTGCCCTAAGGAGTAGCACCACTAAGTAAACCTGACCTTTAGTCCCCAATGTGTTTTCTATTTCATATATAAGGTACAAAGATAGAAGCTCAATCTTGATTCTTTTTTTTGTATCCAAAGAATTGGTGTTACATAATCGTGTAATATGTATTTTATATTTAAGCGCTTCATTCATGTCTGAGGTATAGAATAATTCTCCTCCTTAACAAAAAATGTGTTTTGTCCCCTCTGACAGAAGGTATCTCTGAGACCTATAACAATGTCATATTTTGTAATAATTTAAACATGGTTTGAAAAAAACAAAACAAGCAATGAACACTGAATTTGCTAATCAAAAATGATTTGATATTTACAGCATTTATTGCTGTATTAAAAATAATTGTAGAGCAAGGACTGGCTTTGCCTGTACTTCTCTACATGCATGCTTTAACTTTAAGAATGTTTTGTTTTATTAAAGAGCTTTTATAGGTGTAAAGATTAAATCATTTGCTTAGATGAATCCTTTAACATATCATTCATTTCTCTCTGACATTAGCACCGTATATTTTCATTGATTTTTATAGATTGCCACAGATTTGAATAACTTAAATAACTTTGGTTATAAAATATATAATAAAACTTAAGAGAAGTCTGAAATATCACCAGGTGTATATGTACATTTATGTTAACGTTTGTTTGAGGCTTTGTTTACTAGCAATGTAAATACTGCATTATACCATCTTTATTTCAATTTATGCAAATGGATATCTGATTGAAAGTTACATATACATGTACCAATGAATGTACTTTTACATTTCAATAAAACACACGTTTCTGAACAATAAAGGGTCTCTTTGAATGTAAAAGCCTTGCTCAAATTACTTTTTTTCAGGTTATTTATTTAGTAAACTCTATATACTTTCTGTTATTTTTCAGAATTAGTCCATGAAAGCATATTACAAAGCAAAAGATGCATTTCTTTAAAGCAACAGTCCAAGCTGCCATTCTTTTTAAATGTCCCTTTAATATGTGCATCAATACAATCCACACAATCATAAGTAATTAGCTACGTTGCCGATTGATCCGTTCTCCTGCAATCGATCAGTGAAGTTTTTTCTCAGGGGTTCACTAAATGGCTGTCGGTGTAGCAGAAGAGGACCAAAGATGCAAAGTTCTGTGGGGAAGATCATATGACCAGGCAGTGACAAGTTACAATTGGTGCACTGAAAGAGAGAGGGCAGGGCTAAAAAAAGGGTGTGCCAGAGTCGGTTTCAGAAGAGGAAGAGAATGTGACTTTGTAAATTGTTGCTATAGAAACAAAAAATGCTTGTTACATTATAATACATTAAAAATGTCATTCAAAGTTGTTTAAAAAAAAATGCTGCATGTATTTTCTCATAGTACAAAACTGATTTATTTATAAATCTTTCTGGATCTGTCTGGATAGGTTACCAGGGTGTTTTATAAACACCATCTTCCACATTGGACTACACACCAGAAGAAACTTAAAGGCAAAGTTGTTGTTTTTGTTTTTCAATTTTTATTGATCATTGTACAGCTCAACCCCGTTACAACGCGGTCCTCAGGGCCACCCGATCCGACCGCGCTATAACCGTGGTCGTGCTAATTTTAAAAAAAATGGCCACCACGCGTCCGATCGGGAGGAGGGTGGAGGGTGGAGGAAGTGGAGTGAGGCGCCGGCAGCCCTACATGATCCCCCAGCAGCCACCGCATTTCCCCCAGCATTCCTCGCCCTTCCCCCAGCAGTCCCCGCACTTCCCCCAGCAGTCCCCGCTCTTCCCCCAGCGTTCCCCGCTCTTCCCCCAGCAGTCCCCGCTCTTCCCCCAGCAGTCCCCGCACTTCCCCCAGCAGTCACCGCACTACCCCCAGCATTCCTCGCCCTTCCCCCAGCAGTCCCCGCACTTCCCCCAGCATTCCCCGCTCTACCCCCAGCAGCCACCGCACCTCCCCCAGCGTTCCCCGCACTTCCCCCAGCAGTCCCCGCAGCAGTCCCCGCACTTCCCCCAGCATTCCCCGCACTTCCCCCAGCATTCCCGCACTTCCCCCAGCAGTCCCCGCAGCAGTCCCTGCACTTCCCCCAGCATTCCCCGCACTTCCCCCAGCAGTCCCCGCACTCCCCCCACACTTCCTCCAGCATTCCCCGCACTTCCCCAGCAGTCCCCGCACTCCTCCCGCACTTCCTCCAGCATTCCCCGCACTTCCCCCAGCAGTCCCCGCACTTCCCCCAGCAGTCCCCGCACTTCCCCCAGCAGTCCCCACACTTCCCCCAGCAGTCCCGCACTTCCCCCAGCAGTCCCCGCACTCCCCCCGCACTTCCTCCAGCAGTCCCCACACTTCCCCCAGCAGTCCCCACACTTCCCCCAGCTGTCCCCGCACTTCCCCAAGCTGTCCCCGCACCTCCCACAGCGTTCCCCGCACTTCCCCCAGCAGTCCCCGCACTCCCCCCACACTTCCTCCAGTATTCCCCGCACTTCCCCCAGCAGTCCCCGCACTCCCCCCACACTTCCTCCAGCATTCCCCGCACTTCCCCAGCAGTCCCCGCACTCCTCCCGCACTTCCTCCAGCATTCCCCGCACTTCCCCCAGCAGTCCCCGCACTTCCCCCAGCAGTCCCCGCAGCAGTCCCCGCACTTCCCCCAGCAGTCCCCGCACTTCCCCCAGCAGTCCCCGCACTTCCCCCAGCAGTCCCCGCACTCCCCCCGCACTTCCTCCAGCAGTCCCCACACTTCCCCCAGCTGTCCCCGCACTTCCCCAAGCTGTCCCCGCACCTCCCCCAGCGTTCCCCGCACTTCCCCCAGCAGTCCCCGCACTCCCCCCACACTTCCTCCAGCATTCCCCGCACTTCCCCCAGCAGTCCCCGCACACCCCCCGCACTTCCTCCAGCATTCCCCGCACTTCCCCCAGCAGTCCCCGCACTTCCTCCAGCATTCCCCGCCCTTCCCCCAGCAGTCCCCGCACTTCCCCCAGCATTCCCCGCTCTACCCCCAGCAGCCACCGCACCTCCCCCAGCGTTCCCCGCACTTCCCCCAGCAGTCCCCCAGCAGTCCCCGCACTTCCCCCAGCATTCCCCGCACTTCCCCCAGCAGTCCCCGCAGCAGTCCCCGCACTTCCCCCAGCATTCCCCGCACTTCCCCCAGCAGTCCTCGCACTCCCCCCACACTTCCTCCAGCATTCCCCGCACTTCCCCAGCAGTCCCCGCACTCCTCCCGCACTTCCTCCAGCATTCCCCGCACTTCCCCCAGCAGTCCCCGCACTTCCCCCAGCAGTCCCCACAGCAGTCCCCGCACTTCCCCAAGCAGTCCCCGCACTTCCCCCAGCAGTCCCCGCACTTCCCCCAGCAGTCCCCGCACTCCCCCCGCACTACCTCCAGCAGTCCCCACACTTCCCCCAGCAGTCCCCACACTTCCCCCAGCTGTCCCCGCACTTCCCCATGCTGTCCCCGCACCTCCCCCAGCGTTCCCCGCACTTCCCCCAGCAGTCCCCGCACTCCCCCCACACTTCCTCCAGCATTCCCCGCACTTCCCCCAGCAGTCCCCGCACTCCCCCCGCACTTCCTCCAGCATTCCCAGCACTTCCCCCAGCAGTCCCCGCACTTCCTCCAGCATTCCCCGCACTTCCCCCAGCAGTCCCTGCACTTCCCCCAGAAGTCCCCGCACTTCCCCAAGCAGTCCCCGCACTTCCCCCAGCATTCCCCGCACTTCCCCCAGCAGTCCCCGCACTCCCCACGCACTTCCTCCAGCATTCCCGCACTTCCCCCAGCAGTCCCCGCACTTCCTCCAGCACTCCCCGCACTTCCCCCAGCAGTCCCCGCACTTCCCCCAGCAGTCCCCGCAGCAGTCCCCGCACTTCCCCAAGCAGTCCCCGCACTTCCCCCAGCAGTCCCCGCACTTCCCCCAGCAGTCCCCGCACTTCCCCCAGCAGTCCCCGCACTCCCCCCGCACTTCCTCCAGCATTCCCCGCACTTCCCTGAGCAGTCCCCGCACTCCCCCCGCACTTCCTCCAGCATTCCCCGCACTTCCCCCAGCAGTCCCCGCACTCCCCCCGCACTTCCCCCAGCATTCCCCGCACTTCCCCCAGCAGTCCCCGCACTCCCCCGCACTTCCTCCAGCATTCCCCGCACTTCCCCCAGCAGTCCCCGCACTTCCTCCAGCATTCCCCGCACTTCCCCCAGCAGTCCCCGCACTTCCCCCAGCAGTCCCCGCAGCAGTCCCCGCACTTCCCCAAGCAGTCCCCGCACTTCCCCAAGCAGTCCCCGCACTTCCCCCAGCAGTCCCCGCACTTCCCCCAGCAGTCCTTGCACTCCCCCCGCACTTCCTCCAGCATTCCCCGCACTTCCCCCAGCAGTCCCCGCACTTCCCCCAGCATTCCCCGCACTTCCCCCAGCAGTCCCCGCACTCCACCCACACTTCCTCCAGTATTCCCCGCACTTCCCCCAGCAGTCCCTGCACTCCTCCCGCACTTCCTCCAGCATTCTCCGCACTTCCCCCATCAGTCCCCGCACTCCCCCCGCACTTCCTCCAGCATTCCCCGCACTTCCCCCAGCAGTCCCCGCACTCCCCCCGCACTTCCTCCAGCATTCTCTGCACTTCCCCCAGCAGTCCCCGCACTTCCCCCAGCATTCCCCGCACTTCCCCCAGCAGTCCCCGCACTCCCCCCACACTTCCTCCAGCATTCCCCGCACTTCCCCCAGCAGTCCCTGCACTTCCCCCAGCAGTCCCTGCACTTCCCCCAGCAGTCCCCGCAGCAGTCCCCGCACTTCCCCAAGCAGTCCCCGCACTTCCCCCAGCAGTCCCCGCACTTCCCCCAGCAGTCCCCGCACTCCTCCCGCACTTCCTCCAGCAGTCCCCGCACTTCCCCCAGCAGTCCCCGCACTTCCCCCAGCAGTCCCCGCACTCCCCCCGCACTTCCTCCAGCAGTCCCAACACTTCCCCCAGCAGTCCCCACACTTCCCCCAGCTGTCCCCGCACTTCCCCCAGCAGTCCCCGCACTCCCCCCCTGCACTTATCCCAGCAGCTGCCCTACACGATCCCCCCAGCGGCAGGAGCAACTACCAGAGGTAGGGGGGGGGGGGGAGGTGCTGCGTGCAGTGTGCTGTGTGCAGTAAAAAAAAAAAAAAAAAGAACATTTTTTTTTCATTTCGGGGTACTATGAACATTTGATTACTCACATATAAAACTTCTATTATATGCACCAAATGCGCTCCATTTTCTTGTTTTGTCTCTGTGATTATATATATATTGTGCAAGTTTCTTTAATACAGTTTATAGCTGCTTATACCTTCTGGGTGCTGTTGTCTCCTTACCTTTGCTGGTAATGTATGCTTTATATATATATATATATATATATATATATATATATATATATATATATATATATATATGAGTGAAAAGAGAAAAAAGTAACCCGTATGGGAGCACTCAGGTATGCAATTGATATATTTAGTTTATTTATTTTGACACAGTGCAAAAAAGGATGGATAAACAGTACATGATTAAAAACACTTAAAAAAGAGACTTGGACCCCTGTCACGGGTGCTACCCTTAAACACAAGTGAACAACACTAGGGAACGATTCAAATTGTCAACCCTAAACATGAAAAGGATGGTGACTCAAAAGACACTAGGGTAAATCAAAGTAAATCACAGCAGGTTAATGGGTTCTCAGGCACCTATACAAGGCTAAGTAATACACACTACACACCAAAAGATAGACTGATCAAAATATTAATGACAGTCTCAGAGCGTCCCACATCTACATGAGCATGCAGTGTATATAGCCAATCCCAGCAGAGTGAGTATGTCACTTGTAGGAACAGGTAGTTGGATGGATTGAAATCCCTAGATGTATAGAGCAATAAAGTGTGTAAATAGCATATATAGGAAAATGCCTGATGAACGCCTATTAAATAACCAGGTGTTTGATGTCAATATCCCTAATGAAAAAAATGAATAAAATGTCACAGTCCAAAAAGATTAATTGCACAAGTTCAGGGTAGCATAGTTACGTGAACCATGGGTCAGGGGTCCTGCCTAGCACCCCCACTCTGACGCGTTTCGTCCAGAGACTTTGACTAGGAGTGGTGAGGGAGCTGAAGCTGGAGACTGTTTATGTAGGATTATTTTTCGCGCCAAAATCGGATGAGGGCGGCAGCAGCTGCAGGTGCTTAAGGGAATTACTTCTTGTATGCCGTGTCTGCGTGTCAGACTGGCACGCATAGTGTCCGCGCGGGTAGTCTGCGCATGCGTGGCTTGTAAATGCTAAGTTCTACAATCATATCTGCTGCGCATGTGTGAAATGCGGCCTGCCCCTCTCCACGCCTAATGTGCAAGTACACAGGGCTTCACGACACTCTAGTAGTGCGTGTTAGCTTGGATCGAACATCGCGCATGCGCGCTGAGCATATCAATAGATCCATGCGGTTCTGCACAGTGACGCCAATCAAACATAAATGTGGTGGCAAAAACAAATGTCTATTATCACATATATGCAGGATATTGATAGAATCAATGTAATTGTAGTACACAAATATTAGACAGAACCGCAGCAAGCATGATTCAAAACGAAACTGGGGAGTACCACAGCAAACGCCCATGTCTGGGCATTATAATAATAATGGGTCTATGGATCTTTTTGAATGGTCAAAAGATCTACAGCTATTTTGCCGGAAGCTGCTCTTACACAAGTACTTCGTTAAACTACATGACCCAGATCAGGATACGTCCTTATTAATGGAATGGAACGAACAGGAAATATTGGCCCTAGAGGACCTCAACACACTACATTCTGAACAGGGTGTCGTTCCAGTTGACCAGAGTATGCTATTGTCCAAACTTAAACCCAAGTCCAGCTTCTGCCCACCATGGCAAGTGTGCCCACAGGTAGAAGTTTATGCAAAACTTGTTACGGAGGGCTTCAATAAGATTCATATCCAGAGAGGTGAACAGAATTTGTCCAAGGCTGAAAGACGAGCAGTTGCAGAGCTACGCGACCTTAAGGAGGTGGAGATCAAACCGAGCGATAAAGGGGGCAATGTGATCATATGGCCGAAGGTGATGTATGAGCGAGAAGTCTTTAAACAACTTAGAGACATCCAGTGCTATGCTGAGCTGAGTAGGGATCCCACTATCAAGTTCATGGAGGAGCTCGAGAGATTACTCCGAGGTGCCGTCCTGGATGGGGTAATTACTCAGCACAACATGGACGCCCTGGTGACAAAATGTCCGGTCGTACCCACCTTCTATATATTGCCAAAAATACACAAAAATCTCTCCCACCCCCCAGGTAGACCCATAGTATCAGGCATAGGGGGTTTGAGCGAGCCTATATGCAGATTCATTGATCTCTTCTTGCAACTGTCTGTTGAAACATTACCATCTTTTTTAAGGGACACCATGGATGTATTGTCCAAATTGGAGAACATCACGGTCGATGAGGGCGTTCTCCTCGCGACCTGTGATGTAGAATCTCTCTACACATGCATCCATCACAAAGACGGTTTAAAAGCGGCAAAATTTTACCTGTCTATGCAAAATCTCTCAGGTGACCTGATTGAGCTGATAATTAATCTGCTGAACTTTATATTGTCCCATAATTATTTCATCTTTAAAAACAGATACTATTTGCAGAAGAGAGGAACTGCAATGGGTGCGACCTGTGCACCCTCCTATGCCAATCTCTTCTTGGGCTGGTGGGAGAGAGAGGTGGTGTTTACTGATGTGAATATTGTATACACACAAAATGTCCTGTTGTGGTTGAGGTACATCGATGACGTGTTTGTCCTCTGGCGAGGTAATGCCGGTGGATTTACTGCGTTTATCGATGCCCTCAACCACAACGACCTAAACATCAGACTGACGTTTCAGTCAAGTCCAACAAAAATTGAGTTTTTGGACTTGACAATCAGTATCGGCGAGGGTGGAGTACTATGTACCGACATTTTTCGGAAACATACCGCTACAAACTCGATCTTGCATGCCAAAAGCTTCCATCCCCCCCACCAAGTGAAAGGTATCCCCACAAGCGAGTTTCTCAGACTGAAGAGAAATGTCTCGTCAACTCATGACTTTGACTTACGATCTAGGGAAATGAAATTAAGATTCCAACAAAGAGGCTATAGTAAGACCATGGTAGAGAAAGGGTACCGTAACAGCTTGAGCAAGACCCGTACCTCCCTTTTACAACCCAAGCGTAAGACAAAAGATAAAAAAGTCATCCGCTTTGTGGGGTCTTTTAATCAGCAATGGCCACTATTACGTGGGGTTTTACAGCAACATTGGGGGGTGCTAATGACTGATCCTGACCTGGCACAAGCCCTGGGGAAACAAGTCACTATGACTAGCCGCCGGGCACCAAATCTTAAAGATACCTTAGTCAACAGTCATTACATCCCACATGTTGATAAAACCTTTTTGTCCGTTACCCCACGCATAGGGTTCACCAAATGTTCCAACTGCTCAGCTTGCAAACATATGGAAAACAAACTAACATTCACAAATAGTCAAAAGACCCATGTCTATACAATTCGCTCCATGCTTAACTGCAAATCTAAAGGGGTGATCTATTGTATCCTATGCCCTTGTGATCTGCCTTATGTAGGCATGACTACAAGAGAGTTTAGATTTCGGGTCTTAGAACATGTCAGGAACATTAAGAATGCGCAAAGGGACCTTGATGGTTTTAAAAAAATAACTAGTGTCGCTAGGCACTTTTTGAACAAACATGCGGCGGACACTACGTTGCTAAGGGCCTTTGCGCTTGACAAAGTCTCCCTTGGCATACGTGGAGGCGACCTGGAAAAAACTCTCCTTAAAAAAGAGACCAGGTGGATCACACAAATCAACTCAATGATCCCGAAAGGTCTGAATGACTATATTGGCTACGCCATGTTCTTGTAATATATTGTTCAAACTCTGCCTGTATATAGGTAAAATGCTCTATATTCAACCTGATGAGTGCACTTACTGCATGTACTTTGTTTAATCTTTTAGATACTACATGCTACTGAGAGGCTCAAGCTAGAGATCTTCCTGACCACTAGCCATATCAATTATGGATCTCGGAATACATCTTCCCAAGACGTCATGCCCATGTAATCAAGTTTCTACATGATCCATAAACTACATAACATTGGACAACACCTATTGACTAATACAACCCAGAGACACAACAAGTCATCAGCAACTACACGGAAGGAATTCACCTCCATGCGCTGACCTTAACTGTGGATGCCAGAACATTTCCAGTTTGGCCATATCTGGTCTAAACTTTCTTGGCACACTTCAGGAGTTATGAAGAGAAACTACTTGGACATTATGGACTCAAGCATTACTGACTGGACTTCGTCAAATTTTGACCACATCGATACATGATTTACATGTTTTTACTTTTCCTTTCCCCCTTGTTTCTGTATCACACAAGGTTGGCTGTGTTTTGTTATTTGGCCCTATTATTGAGGGTTTATAGTTCATCGCAATATATTCATATGCAATTAATTTTGAATGGTGCAGGGTGGCGTTATCAATGTAGTGTCCACACTGTTGATGACACATATTTTAACATACTGTCTACACATTGATGTCACTATCTCTTACTAACAGACAACATCAAGTACAATGCAGCCTCCTTTCCTTTAGGGAGCGCTGTTATAATGCCCAGACATGGGCGTTTGCTGTGGTACTCCCCAGTTTCGTTTTGAATCATGCTTGCTGCGGTTCTGTCTAATATTTGTGTACTACAATTACATTGATTCTATCAATATCCTGCATATATGTGATAATAGACATTTGTTTTTGCCACCACATTTATGTTTGATTGGCGTCACTGTGCAGAACCGCATGGATCTATTGATATGCTCAGCGCGCATGCGCGATGTTCGATCCAAGCTAACACGCACTACTAGAGTGTCGTGAAGCCCTGTGTACTTGCACATTAGGCGTGGAGAGGGGCAGGCCGCATTTCACACATGCTCAGCAGATATGATTGTAGAACTTAGCATTTACAAGCCACGCATGCGCAGACTACCCGCGCGGACACTATGCGTGCCAGTCTGACACGCAGACACGGCATACAAGAAGTAATTCCCTTAAGCACCTGCAGCTGCTGCTGCCCTCATCCGATTTTGGCGCAAAAAATAATCCTACATAAACAGTCTCCAGCTTCAGCTCCCTCACCACTCCTAGTCAAAGTCTCTGGACGAAACGCGTCGGAGTGGGGGTGCTAGGCAGGACCCCTGACCCATGGTTCACGTAACTATGCTACCCTGAACTTGTGCAATTAATCTTTTTGGACTGTGACATTTTATTCATTTTTTTCATTAGGGATACTGACATCAAACACCTGGTTATTTAATAGGCGTTCATCAGGCATTTTCCTATATATGCTATTTACACACTTTATTGCTCTATACATCTAGGGATTTCAATCCATCCAACCACCTGTTCCTACAAGTGACATACTCACTCTGCTGGGATTGGCTATATACACTGCATGCTCATGTAGATGTGGGACGCTCTGAGACTGTCATTAATATTTTGATCAGTCTATCTTTTGGTGTGTAGTGTGTATTACTTAGCCTTGTATAGGTGCCTGAGAACCCATTAACCTGCTGTGATTTACTTTGATTTACCCTAGTGTCTTTTGAGTCACCATCCTTTTCATGTTTAGGGTTGACAATTTGAATCGTTCCCTAGTGTTGTTCACTTGTGTTTAAGGGTAGCACCCGTGACAGGGGTCCAAGTCTCTTTTTTAAGTGTTTTTAATCATGTACTGTTTATCCATCCTTTTTTGCACTGTGTCAAAATAAATAAACTAAATATATCAATTGCATACCTGAGTGCTCCCATAGGGGTTACTTTTTTCTCTTTTCACTCATATTACTTATAACCCGTGAGCACCGCCAAACCTTACTTATGTAAAGTAAACAACATATTTTCTTTGGCTTATGGTGGCGTGAATTTTGCATAAGTAGATGCGAGGTTTTTCTTTCCCACCCCTCCCCCCATTTTTCCCCCCGCTTTTTGAATATATATATATATATATATATATATATATATATATATATATATATAATCACAGAGACAAAACAAGAAAATAGAGCGCATTTAATTTTGTTGTTGTATGTGTATATATATATATATATATATATATATATATATATAAAATGAGGTATCAGTACCGTGTTAGCCGAGCTTCAATAATCAAAAATGAATAGACGATACCGTTCTGTGGTATATATATATATATATATATATATATATAGCAAATGCAAATATACTGTATGCTCATTTGCATGTCTTAGGCAGGTCTGCAACCCCGCCTTTCACCATTATCACTCAGCACACAGCACTTCCACTGCAGCAAGGGATTCTGGGAAATGACATGCAAATGAGCACACAGTGCCACTTTTTGCTTCAAAAACCATTTTATACATGGTTCCCTATAGGCTTAAGCTTGCTGCATGGTCACAGCTTTGAGCATAGCCAGGGTTAAGATGTATAGCCAGAAAACCCACCCACAGACAGCTGTTTCGACCTTAATGAGTCTCATCAGTGTGTATATATATACAAAATAAAACCAGTGCACAACAAATTATACCATATATTAAAAAGTGCACAAAAACTAATGTAAATGTAATGTGTATGAGGCTAAGGCAGGAGTGTGGGATAATTGGATTAAGCAATGGGAATCGGCTGCTCAAATTGGGATAACCCAATCCCTGAATTACATATGAACAACAACAAAAGAGAGCTCAATCCCATAAACCTAAATAATACACAATGTAATAAAAATCAGACATAGAGTGACCATGAACAATAATGGAAAACTCGATTGAAATGTAATAAAAAGAAGTTGGTGGATGCTTTATCCAAATGGAATGAGGAATGTCCCTAGAGGGTTAATAGAGTCTGTTAATGAGATGTATGTATCCTGAGGTGTCTTCCTAAGATGTCAATATGAGTGGTAATAGTCGGCAGGTAACTCCAAATTATAGCCCACACACAGCGTTATCCAGATGAAGATGGTAAACTGAGCTCCTAACAGAGCAAGCCTCACATATGCTGACTTAGGGAAATGCTGTTGTGCGCAACCGTCAGCTAGGGCTAGTTCTCCAAGGACGGATTAACAATCTGTAGTGGCAATCAAAACGGGGAGTACCTGATAACATGCACTGGAGTCCAAGATAGCGTCCCTCCGCCGGGGTAAAACCACACAGCTCTGTGGGCAAGAACAAAGGCGGTATGCCAACCGCCAGTATGTACCGTCTAAACCTCCAGAGGAAGAAGTGTGGAGGCCACAGATGGTAGCAAATCCAGCCACCGCAGTCAGAATGGAGGACACTACACAGCAGCTCTTTCAGCATTCTTACATACAGACAGCCTGCAAAATGAAACGACAGTGGGAGCGTCATCACGTCAGTTGTTGGTGTAGCAGTTGAGAGGAATCCCTGAGGAGCATCACCGTTGCACTGCCATATACAGAGATGCTGAGTGCTGTTTGTCTGAATGTAAGAACGCTAAAAGAGCTGCTGTGTAGTGTCCTCCATTCAGCACTCAATAGGTTAAAATGTTCAAGTTTCTTTTGTTATGGAGGATCTTATGTGAAGTTTGTAACTTCAGGGACAACTTGAAAAATATACATTTTAGTGATAATTTAAGTTCCTAACATTTCAGACAGATATTTACTGATGGCAATTTCCTGTAGTACAGAGTAAATACAGCAAGAATGTTTTAGTCAGCAAAAGGAGTTAGCTTAGACAAGTGATTTATATCTCTTTATCCTGAGCGTATAAGAAGGGAGCAACATTAAGCATAAGATACTACCTTTAGATACTTGAAACTGAGCAAAAGTATCTAGTATCTTTGCTGAATCTGATTGAATAATAAAGACTACTGATTTGAACTGGAAACCTAATTCCTGAGTATTACATCGCGATGATTTTTCTAACATGGAGTTGGCCACCCCATGGTGTAAACGCATGCATTTGTCTGGTCTGTCAAACAAAAGACCAGTGCTAGCATTCATTTTGCATTTGGCATTTCCCTGAATGTCATTGTAATCAACATGTACACGTACTCCCAAAGTTAAAAAAATCCATATTTCACATATTACTCAAAAAGGCCTCAAATGGCTAATAATTCTACAAAATCATGAAATTAGTCATAGATTTTGCAGTTTCACAAGCTTTTAGAGAAATATCGCCAGACTATTTATAGTCTCAGCATTAAGCAAATTTACCAAAGAATTTCTTAAGTGAATCTAGTGATTGTAGAGAATGTAGCAAATCACCATATTAAGCAAAATAGCTACAGTATGCACATTGACTTAATGCTTGGCAGATCACTTGCAAACCCTGAATATATGCAATATTTTTGGGCAGCTGAAAAAGAGCACGTTTCATCTGGATCATGACCATAGGCAAAAGTTTTGCATAACTCAGCAGCTATAAATGGAAAGGGCATAGTTAAAATCTGTATATACAAAATATTACCCCCTCCTGACTCTCTTGGCTGAGTATGTTCATACTAATAGTCAGATTCTGCTGTAATTCTCTTCCAGCATTCTTTTCTATTTCTGGCGTTAAATGCAACATTATGGTAGACTAGATTACATGGCCTGAATGTTCCTCATATTTCAAATAAATGATTTGAATATTGACAGAGCGTTTTAAACTGTGCCAATTCAGCATTCAGAGCTACAGTGTGGCTTTTTGAGTCAGATTTTTCACACTGTAGTCCAAAATAGAAGTTAGAAACAGTGTTGCAATATAGAAGGACCACTACTTTTTTATATAACTTACAAGCATACAGTTCTACTTCACCAATGAAGACATAGAAGAAGAAATAGTAGGAGCACTGGGTCAAATTAGACCATAATTTATTAAATCTTCCCTTTTCCAGATTAAACATTTCCAAGTACATATGTGAAAGGAAAAAAGACAATGTCGGCGCCAAACAATAAAAATAAATCAAACCATATAATGGATTGTCCAAATCAAAGTCCTTGGATGACAAAGGTGGGTAGGCAATTGCAAACTCTCTCCAGGACGTGATGTGGTATATGAAAAACAAAAAGAAATAATTATAGTGCAGTATGCCAGTATATGGACATAAAAACATATAACACTGACAACATAAAACATACAAGACAGACTAACAACAACAACAACAGGCCAGACTGAAAATAATAAAAAAGCTATTTATTATCAACTAATGCTGGACTCTGGATGTGGCTGTCACACACCAATCCGGGGGGGGGGGTAAAATCGTTACCCTACTCACAGAATTGTGGACAATAAAAGGCAGCAGGACTGGAATCACTTTGATGAATCCAAGATGGCGGCCGTAGCTTCCTCTCCGGCTTCCCCACGTGTGTCAGATGCTGTGTAGAGCCTCCTGGACGTAGCGTCACGTTCTCCTCTCCTGGAGGCTCTACACAGCATCTGATACACGTGGGGAAGCCGGAGAGGAAGCTATGGCCGCCATCTTGGATTCGTCAAAGTGATTCCAGTCCTGCTGCCTTTTATTGTCCACAATTCTGTGAGTAGGGTAACGATTTTACCCCCCCCCCCAGATTGGTGTGTGACAGCCACATCCAGAGTCCAGCATTAGTTGATAATAAATAGCTTTTTTATTATTTTCAGTCTGTCCTGTTGTTGTTGTTAGTCTGTCTTGTATGTTTTATGTTGTCAGTGTTATATGTTTTTATGTCCATATACTGGCATACTGCACTATAATTATTTCTTTTTGTTTTTCATATACCACATCACGTCCTGGAGAGAGTTTGCAATTGCCTACCCACCTTTGTCATCCAAGGACTTTGATTTGGACAATCCATTATATGGTTTGATTTATTTTTATTGTTTGGCGCCGACATTGTCTTTTTTCCTTTCACATGTGTTACTGACTGTACAGTCAGCTGTTGTCTGGCTGCCAATTTCTATTAATTGTCCCATAGGGGTTTATGTTTTGTAGCGCTGATTTGCACCGTCTTTTTTTGATTTCCAAGTACATATAACAAACTGGCTTCCCGTTCCATATCATTTGACATAGTAAATTATAATCACTTAAAGTCTATAATTACATCATTATTCTAATGGCAGGAAGCTATATGGATAAATTACTGTACCACTTTATTTTTTAATTGAAAGATTAATTTAAAAACAAATCTCTCTGTGTTAAGAAGTATAGAAAGGGTAACACAAAAAAACAATTAAGGATGCTGTCACAACGTTAAACAATTTTCCACGAGAAAACCTGTTTACCACAATCCCTAAACCAAAAAAAGAAGGAATCCCCTTCGTAACTAACTTTAGTGTAGCATCAAGACATATTAAAAATATTGTGTCTAAGAATTGGCATCTGCTACAAAGGGACAACACTATCGCCATCTCTTTAGGGAACCACCGATATTTGTTTACAATAGACCTAGGAACATCAAAGATAAAGTTGTTAAAGCAGATTTATTGAAGCAGACATTTCTGTCTAAACTTTCGGTTGGTACATTTCCCTGCAGAAGTTGTAGCAAATGTAATTGGCGTAATTAGAGGAGAACATTTTGTTGACCCATACACAGGGAAATAACATACACTGATTGAAATCCGCAGACCAAAGGAACCAGCCAAGCCGAGGCAGATCCAAATCTGCAAAATAATTTGCCCATCTCTATCACTGAGGTGTAGACTAAATCAAATGCTTTATTGCAATCTACAAATTCTAAGCTGAGTGGTAGATCATACAGTATTCACTACTTTGGATTTAATTGGGGATACAGCACAATGGACCACATCCAAGTTATACAAGTAGAACTTGGATGTGGTCCATTGTGTTGTATCCCCAATTAAATCCAGCTTGTTTTCTAGGCTCCGCGAAGTCCAGGGTCCCTTGCAGCCAATTAGTGAGTATCTTCGTAAAAACCTTGTAAGTTATTTGACAGGACACTGATTGGTCTATCGTTCTTGCGGTCTTTTTATCTCCTTTCTTTTAATTGAGAAAAGCTATGACACCGCTCCATTCTTCTAAAATGTTTCTGTTCTTCAAGCAGCATGTGAAGAGTTTTGCAAGGATTTGCTTTCCTTCTTCCCCAACTTCTTTCAAGATTTCAGTTGTAATTCCAACTTCCTCGGGAATCTTACCATTCTTCATGGATATTATTGTCTTTGCTGCTTCTTGTGGAAGGACACATGGTAAATAATTGGTGTTTTATTTTTCTTGCTCTTTCCCTGCAGGATAATGCCCTGTGTTATCTGTGTTCTCATACAGTACAATGCAATGTAGAAGTCCTCAACTCTCTTTATGATAAGTGCACAGTGTTTTACTCTTGACCCATCATCTTGATTGAGTGATATGGGTTGCTTCCTCACAAGCATAAGTCGTTGCTTCGTCTTCTTCTTTAAGCATAAAGCATTTTTTTTAATCTTTGATAGTCTTCCTCACCATATCACAGTTATATCTTCTTACATCTTCAGCTATACGTTTGTGGATGGTCTTGCACAGCTCTGCATAGTCACTTCTTATTCTTGCATATTTGGATTGTTTCATTTCTTCATTGTCCCCTCAGTAATTGATTTGTCTCCGATATTTTCTTATCCTATTTTTTATTAGCAATTCCTCCACTTTTTTTCTGCTCTTTCATCTACAATCTTCATACGTTCTTCATGTCTGTTTGTTGAAGTGCTCCCATGCATTACGAGCAAGTTGAAGTGATTTTTCAGCTCTAGTTTAAATTCTCTGCTCTTATTCTTGAGGTTATTAATGTTGATTCTTTATGTCTTCTTTCCATCTGTGCTTTAGATGTAATTTGCAAAGAACTAATCAGTGATCACCCCTTGTATCAAAATGGTTAAGGACTGTGCAGTCTTGATTCACGGGATTTCATTTTCTAATTGTATTCTTCTTGAAGAATGAATTCATGATTATAAATAAAAATATAAATAATACACATACAGTACACAAGATTTAAATAAACATATATTAGCATCCTTTTTTGGATCTGGGCAAAATAATGTATATCTTTTAATTAAGTGTATCTGTTGCATAAACATAACCCACACTTTCTGCTACCAGGATAAATACATACCAGTAAGTATAGGAACAATAATTGTGAGCACTATTCCATCTAATCTCAGGGAAACATGCAAGGAAATGCTGTACCTAAGTTCTAAGTTCCACCTACGTGTTTTTATTTTGATCACAGCTTGGTGTAGTGCACTCCCGGACACACACACTTACTTATCAAGCAAAAACATGTCATCTCTTCTTGTCTTTTACTGTTAGTGGTCAAAAGTGGCTTTAAATAAAGCAGTGGTATGGTGCTGGACCTAAAAAATACTGAATATATTAAACAATGGGGAAAAAAATCTATATTATTTTAGAAAGGTGTATACAATATATCTGCCTAGAAAGCAGAAAAGAAAAAAAATATTCCTGAACAAATCAAGTTTATTTTAATAAACCGTGGAATAGTAAGTGGGCAACAGAAAAAATAGTGGTGCTGTATATTTATATATATAAAAATGTAGTGCTACCCCATACCCCCATCATACTTTGACCACTGTTTCTAGATAAATAGATTCATACATGGCAACTACCCTATTTCCTCGATTCTAAGACGCCATCGATTCTAAGATGAACCCTTGATTTAATTAAAAAAATTGGGGGGGAAAAAACCACTATACTAAATGTGCAGAATTTTTTTTCTGGGGGGATTGTGAGGGGAGAGAGAGGGAGGAGGGGAGAGAGAGGGAGGGGGGGAGAGAGAGGGAGGGGGGGGAGAGAGAGGGGGGAGAGAGAGGGAGGGGAGAGAGAGGGAGGGGGGGAGAGAGAGGGAGGGGGGAGAGAGAGGGAGGGGGGAGAGAGGGAGGGGGGAGAGAGGGAGGGGGGGAGAGAGGGAGGGGGGAGAGGGAGGGAGGGGGGGAATAGAGAGGGGGGAGGGCGAGGAAGGGGAGAGAGAGGGAGGGGGGAGAGAGAGGAAGGGGGGGGGAGAGAGGGAGGGGGGGAGAGAGAGGGAGGGGGGAGAGAGAGGGAGGGGGGGAGAGAGAGGGAGGGGGGAGAGAGGGAGATGGGGGGGAGAGAGAGGGGAGAGAGAGGGAGGGGAGAGAGGGAAGGGGGGGAGAGAGATGGAAGGGGGAGAGAGGGAAGGGGAGAGAGAGAGAGAGAGAGAGAAGGGGAGAGAGAGAGAGGGAAGGGGGGAGAGAGAGAGGGAAGGGGGAGAGAGAGAGGTAAGGGGGGGAGAGAGGGAAGGGGGGGAGAGAGAGGGAAGGGGGGGAGAGAGAGGGAAGGGGGGGAGAGAGAGGGAAGGGGGAGAGAGAGAGGGAAGGGGGGAGAGAGAGGGAAGGGGAGAGAGAGAGATAAGGGAGGGAGGGAGAGAGAGGGAAGGGGGGGAGAGAAGAGGCAAGGGGGGAGAGAAGGAGGGAAGGGGGGGAGAGAAAGAGGGAAGGGGGGGAGAGACAGAGGGAAGGGGGGAGAGAGAGAGGGAAGGGGGAGAGAGAGAGGGAAGGGGGGAGAGAGAGGGAAGGGGGGAGAGAGAGGGAAGGGGGGAGAGAGAGGGAAGGGGGGAGAGAGAGGGAAGGGGGGAGAGAGAGGGAAGGGGGGAGAGAGAGAGGGAAGGGGGGGAGAGAGAGGGAAGGGGGGAGAGAGAGGGAAGGGAGGGAGGGAGAGAGAGGGCCGGGGGCGAGCGCCCGCGGCCCCGGGGGGCGCGCCGGCGGGCCGGGGGGAGCGCCAGCGGGGCCGCGGGGGCGCGCCAGCCGGCCGGGGGCGGAGAGCGCGGGGGCCGGGGGGGCCCCGCGGGGGCCAGGGGCTCGCGAGGGGGCCGGGGAGCGCGCGCGAGGGGGGCGCCCGGGGGGCGCGCGGTGGGCCAGTGGGGGGCGCGCCGGGGGCGGGGGGCGCGCGGGAGAGGGGGGCGGGCGGTCGAGAGAGAGAAGTTTGAGGCGGGGAGGAAAGAGAGAGCTGTGGAGCGAGGGGAGGGGGGGTCGCCATGGAGGGCCGGGTGGCGCCAATTGACGGGCCGGGGTGCGGGGTGATTGTCGGGAAGGGTGGCACGAGACTAAGAGGGGGAGAGAGAAAGGGGGGAAGGGGGAGAGAGATACGGGAGAGAGAGACATGAAAGGCCACACAGAGCCACCCCCCCCCCCCGCGTAACACCCCAGCCAGCCCCCCCAGCCCGCCCCCACATACGCCCACAGCCACCCCACACCCACACACCCCCCCAGCGCGACACACACCCACCCACACCACACACACAGCCACCTCCTTCTGCATGTGCCGCTCACACAGAGATTTGACAGGGAGAGGCGGGGGGCTGCTGTGTACGGTTGCTGTGAAGACAGAGCCGTGATCTCTCTGCACGGAGGGGAGGTGAGGGTCTGTGATCGCAGCTATGCTGTTTGCAGACCACAGACGGGCTGCATCTCCAGCATATCTCTCTGCACTAGGGGGAGGAGGGGGGGCCTATGATCGCAGACATTTTTGCTGCACACAGAAAACCGACAGGCATCTCCAGCAGCGCCCCCTGGCTGTTTTTTTTTTTTTTTCTCCAGTGCATCGATTGTAAAACGCAGACCTATTTCAGCCACGTGAGAAAGGGAAAAAACCTGCGTCTTACAATCGAGGAAATACGGTAATGTTTTACTTCCCTGGTAACCTTTGTAATGCTTGGTTGCCAGAGGGGTTCTCAAAGTTTTGTAAAAAGAGAAATAAGGTTACGCAATAACCTACCGCAATGGTTCCAACTTTACTAATGCCCCCCATATTGGTTTCCAAATGTGATAAAAGTCTCTTGATTGAAAAACTGGCACAATACTGTGCAGCACCAGATTTTCCAAAGGGAAAATATTCCAACTGGTTAAGTGGGATATTTTCCTTGGCTAGCGTTTGATGGAGGATAGTGCATCAATAAAATGAAATATTGGTAGAACGAAGTCACTTCTCGCTAAGCTCTTATTTTAAGGCCCAGATTCACCAATGTGTGTTAAGAACACTAGCCCACTTGGTTACATCCTGTGTTTAATAAAAGCTGCAACCAAAACTGGATGTAAACACTGAAATCACATTCTCCTAAAACCTGGCTAAATTACTCGCTACACCAGAAATACAGCCCCTGTAATAACAATAGCTCAAACTCCGGCCACCTTAAGCTTGATGGACTATACCAACACTTTCAAAAGATAATCCCGTACCTGCCACTTTAGCCAAGTACAGTTTGACACTGCCACCCCCATACCACACCTGGCCTCTGAACCTCCACACAATGACAGAAAGGAGACAATATGGCACCCTGACCAAACAACACTACACTGCCCCACTGCGCCATATTTAAAGAACATCACAAAGGAACTGGGGAACATTGCTGGAACCACCTCCACAGCTAAACCATCCCAACATAACGTCTGAAATGAAAATGTGCTCCACAAGAAAATATCCCCCAAATATATCAAACCGCAACTCCCTAACAACATCAACCGGAAGCAAAAAAGTGGGGCGCAGGTGAGGCTTTGTCCATCCTAAACTAAAAGCGATACGCCCCCGCTACTTCACACCTTAAAAAAAAAACACTACAGCAAGGCCCCACTAATACGGCGGGTTCCATTCTGAGGACCCGCCGTAAAGCGAAAATCGCCGGAAAGTGGAACTGGCGATTTTCGTTAGATGCGCAGACCGGCAATGCGCCGTTCTGCGCATGTGCGACAGAAGGAAACCCTCCATTCCGCGCATGCGCGACCCCTGGCCGGCCCGTTCTGCGCATGCGCGGACATGGCGGCAACATGGCGGTTCCCTTCTCGGCACCGCTGTATCGGCGGATCGCCGAATAGCAGAGCGCCGAGAAGCGGGGCCTTGCTGTACTTTCTCTTATCAACTTCTTCACCCTTCCCTCGCTATTTAGCCCTAGCGTACCATTACAGGAGTGGACCCTCCGATATAAAGTAATTACAGGCTCTATTTTTATTGATAACGCTAGTTATTTTTTTCCAGGCAGGTAGCAGAGAAAAAAGTGACCGTGTCTTCTCTGTAAAAGTAAAAAAAGAGTCAAAATCTGAGAAATACAGTATGGTTTTTTTAATGAAAAGGAGGTGTGTCCTTGTTTGTGGCTGCTGGAATTTGTTGAGGTCAAATGCAGTGGTAAGCTTCAAAGGAAGCAAGGGAGGATGTAAGATAAGATAGCATGTACTGTAAATATGATAAATACTTTTTAAATTCCATCAAAGGCATTAAAAAAAAAAAGGAACGCTAAGTCCTGTTTAATGGTTTGATTATGTAAACCTACTGTAAATGGTCAAGAGAAATAAAGCAAATGTAACATTTACTTAAAATGTTTACAATTTTATATTTAAGTACTGTAATTGAAAACCAAGGTACTTATTCACCAATCTGCAATTAAGCATATAATATACATGGATACCAAACACCAACACACTCATTTTCACTAAAGATTTGAGTGAAAAAAGGTGCAATCCATAAGGTTTCGAAATCTGGACTTCAAACTCACAAGTTTCAGTTTTTTCATGCGTAAGTTACCCCCATAAAAATTAATTCAGAGGATAGCCTTTCTCGGGTTCTGGTTTTAAATTTGTTCAGATTCAAAAGTTTGTTCAGAAGATTGACTCGAACTACAGAACGAACTGTTTGCAAAGTTTGAATTTTTAACCAGCGAAACTTCCAATACTTAGCAATCAGGATTTTTTATGTCAAATGTTCAATAATATTTGTATTAATCAATACATAAATTAGTATGTCAATTAACATTTATAGCAAATTTCGTTGTTCACCTATTTGCTAAGATTCAATTTTAATCCCCTGATCGGGAGTGCCTCCCCTCCCCCAAACAGGTCAGGTTTTTGGGATATTTCTGCATCAGCATAGATGGTTCAATCAGTGACTCAGACTCAGATTTAGCCACCTGTGCTGAAGCAGAGATATTCTTAAAACGTGACCTGAGGGGGGGTGTCTTGAAGACTGGGGTTGAAAACCCCTGGTCTAGATTGAAAGAGAGTAAGAGAAAATCAAGAGAATTACAGTAGCAAAACATAGATACAGTATGTAGACAGAAATAATATTTACACAGACCCAACACCTGTCCTATATGGATTTAGGAATCTTGAAACAACACAATGTTATTCAAAAGGACAAACATCGCAAGAGGTTTTTTTAGCTATCGTGAGTAATCGTATCATAATTATCAATTGTTTTGTTTTTATTATTGTTAGTGACTATGGCAACTTTTCAACACTCTCTAACAATAATTGAGATTATTCCTGTTTAGTGGAGTCTAGTAAATGGAAGCCAATAAGTATGCTTTTTGGCAAGGCTCCTTTTTGTACATTAATACTTAAAGGAACAATCCATGCAAACACGTGTGCTTAAAAAAAATCAGTTCTGCAGTATTAGATCATACTTAAGATTTTTTTAATTCAACTCTTAATTCCCTTTTTAATGAGATTTAATATACTGAGCATCCTTTGATTTATATTGCAGACTTTAGCACATTTCCCCAGCCGTGCAATATCTTTGCAACACTTTCATGTTTGTGATCATTTGTTGCCAAGATTCCTAGAGCTGCAAACTGTAACAATACAGTAGATAATGTTACCTTAGTAAAATCCAAATACATTGTAGCTGCTGAGTTACACTGACTAAAGAATTGAACTCAGGGAAGCAGGATCTTTGCTGATCGATCATGGGAGAATGAATTGATAGGCAGTTAGGTAAGGGGCGCGCAAACTTTTTTTGCAGTGCCCCTCCTCCCTTACCTCCTCTGTTGACCGCCCCCCTCCTTACCTCGCGCGGCGTCAGGGGTCGTGTGATGACATGTCATGTGACTGCGGCGTCATTTGACACCACGTTACCATAGCAACCGTGACGTCACATGACGTGTTGCAATGGTCACGCCTCCTGAAGCCAGCAGAATCCTGGTAAATAGAGGTTGCAGAGGCATAGCGGTCCCCCGGCATTTAATTTAAATGCCTGGGGAATAGCGCGGGACCTCTGCAGCTACCTGCGCCCCCCCTCCCCCCCAAAAAAATCTGCCCTACTGGGGGTCGCACCCCCCAGTTTGTGCACCGCTGGCTTAGGTAATTAGTTTTCAATAAAGGTAATCAAAGGCTGCATATATTAAATTAAAAAAATATTTAATTTTTAAGTGCCGCATGGTCTGCTTCTTTAATTCATAAAGTAATGGTTATTTATCCATGTTTCCCAGCTTTAAAACTGGGGTAAAACCAGTCAAAACTATTTACTGTACACTAGATATTGTAATTTATTTCAGGAAAAGACATACACACAATGTCACACAATTTGCACGGGTACCACACTTACTGGGAACGAGGCTAACGTATAAACTTGTCCTTTAAACGAAATTCACAAAAATGACCTCTGTAGGAGCCCTTTCCAATGGCCGGGTGGTACTCGCGAAAGTCCTGGAACTGATTTCAGCATGCAATGCCAGCCGCGACCGCTACGTTCTCCAAAAAGCGGGACTTAGAAAATGTTCTTACTCAAAATCTTTGACGCTGGTTCGCATCTATTCAGTACAGAGCAACTTTGAATTTGCTGCTGTTGGTTTGGTGCTTGGAATCTGTGCTCCTGATTGGCTGCAAGGTTCCTTATGGGTTTCAGTGTCCCATTCACAAACCTCTACAGCCTATTAGAGCGTGGGAATTCTCCTGCCAGACAATCAGATTTGCCGGTATTGTAAAGCCGGGAGGGCTCCTTTTTTTCATTCTGCAAGGGGCATTCTGCAAACCCGGCACCTCTGCCTCTTTGCATACTGAGCCCACCCACTGTCCAGGCTCCACAGAGTCTGGGCTCTGGCAAATGGTGGCCAGATAGCCCTGTGTTAGTCCAGGATGTGGGTACTCAAGCAGAACTGCAGAACCCTCCTGTTCTAACACCTTGGCATGCCTGTGGCTTTCAAGTCCAGACTCCACAAAGACAGAGAGGCACCAAGCTTGGTAGCCACCTCGTCCCTCGAAATCCATGACTTGGAAATCCCACAGTTCATTCAGCAAATATACCTATTAAATATAACTCATTAATAAAATATACTGTCCTGTATTTTGTGTGATAAAGATGTGTAAGTCCCTGTTCTGGTGTCAGGGATGGAGTAAGGGGATATACTGCCTACCCTCACTAGCCTCATCCTTGGCACACTCTAGAAATAACTTTTAAACTTTTTACACACAAAAATCCCTCTCAGCTTTATCATATAGCTGGAGCATCCCCTGAACCCCTATACTAGATTCAGGGTACCTGGGCACCACTCCTTATACTAGGGACCCCTCTTTATACTAGGCAACCACTGTATGGTTGCAGATATAAATGAACCCCTTCATACCCGTTTACCTTGTCTGGATGATGCTGCAGCAGGAATCCTGGCGGTGAGTCGTAACAATGTTTTCAGAGTCAGAGTTTGCCCACAGCAATGTGCTTGGCTGTGTCCGAGAATCTCACTCGATTCCCAGATCCAACTTTTGGGTTATTACATAACCCTGATACATACTGTCGACACATTCTGTAAAGACTTTCTCTGGCAAACCCACCCTGAAACTTACAGCCTAGAAATCTCCCGGTCCCAGCACCCCAGGAAAGGCAAAACACAAATAAATCTGTAATGTCGCATAATTTGCACACATTCACAGTAATGCATTTCTGACATCTGGGTCCAAGAGCTGAAACTCTAGGACCACAAAACACGGATCAGGGGTAACCAAGTGGGCTTAACCTTTATTAGTGAGCCCCTTCACCATCACAAACAGGTGTGCAAATGTCATATTACATTAAAACGGCAATCCAAGTGGCCGTTTCCCCCCCGTCCCCCTCCCCCATTTCTGTTTATTTTTCAAACAGAATTGGAGCAGGGGGTCTCCATAAATTTCATCTCCAGGGACCTCCTGCTGGAGATACTTACCTCCAAACTGAGTGACAGTAGCCACTCCGCTCAGCTAGCAGGTTTCACGCAATGGCGGAGTTTCAAAGCTCTCGTGCCTTATGTGCCAATACAAAGCCATGACATCATTAGGTTCCGTTTTCTATTGCCCAGCATAATGCAGGAGCTTTAAACTTTGATGAGATAACGGCACCCCCTTGGTGGTCTGTATCTCGGGAAGCAGGTGGTCACCAGAGCTGGTCTGTATTTCGGGAAGCCGGTGGTCACCCCCAGCTTCAAGCCTATGTTAAAAAAAATAATATATATATTTTTTAAGTACTTCAATTGCTCCTTTAATATGTCTAAGTTTTAAAATAAAAAAATTCTTTGCTAATATTCTGGGTGCTTCTGATACATTTTTCAACACTTTGTTCAATGCTTCCATTTAATTGCTATTATATTTCATTGATGTTCACACTTAAGACAGATCATTTCTGAACTTTAAGAGCACAAGGTGGCTTTAGATTTTATTTTATTATGACAGAATGTGAAATGTCACTGAGACTGACTGTGTTTGCTATGTTGTGTATTAGGAGTTCTTGGAATGATGGAAGATTCTGCAAAAATATATATGCATTTATAGAGAGGATTTATTCAGACATTGACATCTCACTACTCGAAACTATTGATGCTTCTTTAATTGCATCTCGAGATGGATCTTTTTTCCATTTTCTAGTACACGTCTAGGGGTTATCTACTGCTCCCAGAGTCCCTGAACTGCGCAGGAAGTCCTGGTGTAAAACAAAAATGTCACCTCGAGGTTCTGCAGCAGCTGAATGCACAAATGATCACATATGCCTATCCAATGCCCCGAATGGATGAGCTCTTAGACGAGCACGCAGGGGCTAAGTATCTGACTACGATGATTCTGAGCCGGGGGCACTGGCATATCCCGCTAACCCTGGAGGCATGAGAGAAGTCAGCGATCATCATCTTGAGTGGCCTATATGAGTGTTCCATAATGCCATTTGGTATGAAGCACTCTCAGGCCACCTTTCAGTCCATGGACAATCAGTTACTGGATGGGATGCAGGTGTATATCCGGGCAGAGAAGCCATCCTATACCAATCTGGTAGGCAGACTTAACCCTGATATTCACCAAATGACAACTCGGCATGGCCATGGTACTCTAGGCCATTAGGGCATTGGGTGCGGGTGGTGGCAGCTCTGTCCCGAGCCAGCTAAGGTAAAAGCAATAATCTAATGGCCGACCCCCAGACCCAAAATCAGGCACTAGCTTTCCTGGGGACGGCCTGCTACTACTGCAAAATTGTACCCGCTACAGTGACTTTACTAAGCCCCTGACCGACTTGACTTGCAAACGGCTCCCCCGCACTGTGACCTGGTCTTCCAATTCTGAGACTGCCTTCCAGGCCTTGAAAAGAACCCTAGCCAGCTCTCTCATTGTTGTATGCCCCGACAACAGCAACCAGTTCCTGGTAAAAAAAAACTGACACCTGCACGTATGGCATCAAAGCAGTCCTCAGCTAGATTGGCTTGAACGGGATCGAATCCCCAGTTGTGTACCAGAGCCATATGTTGCTGGAACGGAATGTTGCCTATGTAACATTTGAAAATAAGTGCTTGGTCATTGTTTGGGCCCTCCAGAAGCTACATCCCTACTGTATGTCTACGGCGATTCCTCACCTGGCTGCAGCAGATCTCCGGAGAAGTTGCTGCGCTGGAGCCTGGACCATCAGAATCATGACTTTACCAATCAGTAAAAGAAGGGGCATGAGCATGGTAATGCTGATAGACTGTCCTAGTAGGTTGACATCAACCTAACACTATCCCTGTGAAAAAATGGGCAACAGGGCTTCCAAAATTAAAGGTGAAGCTCTGTCCTGTGGCCCATTCTCATCATTACTATCAATAATAATGCTGGGCCCCATTTATTTTGACATGTATTTCCATGTATTTTAATATAAACCTTTATTATTATGTATATCTTTAGATGGGATTCAAGTGATTCAGAATCTATTTTGTCTCTTAGGACACCACCTTGAGAAAGGTCCCACTGGGGGACCGAAACGTCGGTTTTTGTGTCTTCTATCAAATATAGAAAATGTATTATTTACTTACCTGCGTGCTGTCCCTTGATGTCGTGTTGCAACCGGTATCCTATGGTCTGTTATTGCTTTATGGGATAAGCACCAAAACTTATTTACTTGCAAATGGTGTGCCGGCTGTGCATTGGATTATATATATATATATATTATTATTTTTTGTCAATAAGAGTGCTACTGAGCGTGGCCAATGTATACAAGGCAAGGGGTTGCTTGGAGGTAAGTGGCCCCTCCTCCCAGAGCTTACCCCTCCCCACCTTTTTAACTTGGGTGGTTCTAGCATTTTGCTAAATGGACAAGACTCACTGTGGTTGCTTCCCCTCATACAGAGGTAAAAGGAAGGGTTCACAGTTTAGTGTTAGGACCTGCATTAATTTTGGTTTACCTTGACGTGGTATGCAGGCTTATGATGCTTTGGCCAAAGGGTTTAACTAAATGTAGCCCTTGTACCCCCACCCTAAGTGATATTGGGGGGTGTGCTTCTTATCTGGCTTCCTCCTATGTGTTGTGCTGTACCTTTTGGTAAAAAGGAGGGCTGAGTTCTCCGCGATGTTGTGGTGAGAAACAAGACAGGTTCACAGGTTACATTAGTTCTTGATTAGTGCAGCGCCTCCAGTCAGCATGGATCCTCTGTGAAAGCAGGAATGGCCCATACTGACACCTCTTCTTCTTCCAGCAACAAGACATTGAATCACACTGATTCTGGTACAACTGGAACTTTATTGCATGCAGATGACATAAACAGAACTGATGCATCCGTCCATCATCTTCCTTTACTCACAAGCACTTACTAGGGCTTGAGGCCCAGACCAGGCCTAATGGACTCCTCCTCACATGTCCTACTGAGATGGAGGGTAGATGTTGCTCACTCCCAGAGGGAGGAGATACAAAGCAAGAGAGCCCCAGAATTTAGGAAAGTGCCAGTACTTATAGCCTTTGGGTGGATGTTTGTAACCCTGCCCCTTAACAGAGCAGGTTGAATACTGATAGGTCATCGCACCCTGTGTGTGATCCAATCAGTACTCATCCCTCAAGCTGACACTTTCTTGTTGTTGCTAGGCCCGCCCCGATACCACTGCTTATCCAAAGCTGGAAAAGCACACAAGGCCTAAAAGAAGGAATTAACCCCTCCACTGCCTGCACCTAACAGGACTTCAACTGGAAAGGTCCAGGAAAAAGACATTGCGGCCGGGAGGCTATGCTATATAAATAACCAAGTAAATATTATTATTATTGAAGTATTTAAACTTTATACTTATTACTTTATATGTTTTGTCAATTGGATGTAGCATTGGGCACCCCTGTCTTTTGTTTGAATACATTGGCCACGCTCAGTAGCACTCTTATTGACATAAATATATATATTTTTATATATATATATATAATGTGTTGGGTGTTGGAGTTAGAGCGTGCTGGGAATGTGTGTGTTAACCACTGTAGAGAGAACAACTCGAACAAAGCTGTGTATCCCCTAATATACAAGTGCTTATATTGCTATTTGTAGGGTATTGTGATCCCAATATTTGTTTTCTCTCTTTCTTTTTCATCGATCTACACATATTTGATAGTCCACGCCCCGTCAGAACGTCCAACTTTCATCATCACATTTATATTTGTCACCTATGTTGACTTCACGCTTCCTCAACGGGCTGTAGTTGCAGTTGCGTCCCTGCTTGTGATTGTCCCATTCCATCCACCCACATTGCGCATGATTGGCTGAAAGTTTAAAGGGATGCCCCTGATTGGCCAAACCCGCCTTCCTCCATGATTTCAAATTGGAGTGGCAAATCTGCATATGCCTAGCCTCTTGGGAGTTCCACAGTTTTCCTTGATTAGTCTCTGTATCTAGAGACTTACTGGAAATACAGTCAGGTGACAATTCTGAGTTACGGGGATTGAGAAGATGGCTTTAATCGTGGAAGACATCTTGCGTAAGCTGGGTGAGTGGTTTTTAGGTGCGGATCACGTTCACTGCTCTGATGGAGCCTCCTCCACTTAATCTCATGTCTCTGAGGGCCTGTTGCGGCCACATGATTGCTACACCAAGCAAGCATGTGGCCACGATCCAGGGTATAGGGTGGCACTCAGGTGTATACCGGTCTTCTGGCAGCAAAATGGTTAACAAACTTGGCCGAGATAACTTAAGCTATCTTTCGCTTCATAGAAAAAAAAAGAATTGCAGCTGAAAACGAACAATATCACGTCTAATAAATGAAAAAGAAGGCAGAAGGTTGAAAATTATCATACATCATCAGAGAATGAAATCTTTTAAGATAGACTCTTAGAAAGAAATGTTTTATCTGTGTATTTCTGGATATTATTCCTATTGGAGCAGAAGTGCATAAGCCGCTGTTGATGAAGTGTGATAATAGCTGGTCTTGTATTCAACATTTTAAAGCATGTGAAACTGGAAGATACAATCATTTAATTCTAGCATAGTCCAGAGAAAATAGTTTAAAGCCCTTAGCTGCTCTGTTTCAGGATTTAGTAGTCACATTAGTGAAGCCATCAGGCGTAACATACGGGCGCTGGAAAGCTGAACAATTTGTGCGGCATGTTCACGGTCCTGTATCATTATAAATCATTTTAATCAACATCATTTAATTAAAACTGTGTTGCTGTTTGTCTTAGAGCCGTGAAATCCCATTCATTGACAGTGTGTCATTGAACTTTGACAGTTTTGAAGCATAATGAAGGGAATTGTACTGTAAAGGAAATTCACAGCATACTGTTAACAATGTTATTCACCCAGTTTCAGCGTTGCCAGCAATGCATTATCAATATCATAATTAGTGCTATTTTTTTCCTTTTATCAATGTGTAAAAACGTTTCTCTGTTTGGATATGTTCTCTCAATGTATGTGTTAATATTCTGGTATACAAATAGAAACATTTCAATAAACGAAGTCATAAAAAAAATGCATAGTGTGCAGATATGTACATTGTATACACAATATAAATGATAGATGTTCTCATATTGAAGAATAAGCAAAAAGAAAAAAGGCCATGTTTACAGCACTCCAGATCCTAGAGATGAGAATCCTCCGCAAATAAAGACCAAATCCCTCTTAAAAATAAAACTTCCCTTTTAGTGATATGCATGTAAAAAAAAAATAATAATGAATACAAATAGCTATGGTAAATGGAGATTATAATTTGTAAAATGTGTCCCATAGAGAGAATATAGAAAATAATGGAGTAGGAAAATAAAGAACAGAGCAGACAATCAATAAAACTTGTGTCCCTAATCTCATATCCTCATCCAGGGAGATGTGTCCTGTTTGAAAGTACAGCCACACATATGATAGGTTAGAGGCTTATACTAATCTCCATATCCAAAAGGATATATCCTGATGTTAATCTGTCAGGAGATACGACAAACTCTCTGTGTGGAGAGGAAAACAGCAGGCACTGCAGGCAAAAAAGTATGACGGCTGGACTGTGCTAAACAAAATCTTTATTTAATCCATAAGCAAAAAAGAAGAAAAAGAAGGGAAAATAAATCCCCTATGCGCTCTAACGCGTTTCACCCCTACAGGCTTTGGTCTCTTCAGACCAATGAAAACTGCCATGCCATATTAAAATATTTATTAAAAAAGGAAATCTACGTACTGTAAAAACAATAAACAATCATTTCCACAGAAAAATGTATTGTTGGTTGTTTGTAATAGTAATCACCAATGGAGTCTCACAGTTTGATTAGGGGGTTTAAAGAGTGTGTATTCAGTTTTTTCAATTATGTTGTAAACTTTGTACTTAAGTGGTTTTACTGGTAGTTTTAAGAACTTCTGGGGAGATGTACTTCCAGAGGTATGCAAATCCTCTTAACTCTGAATGTCATCCTCTACCTTATCATCCCAGAAGGCCAGGTAATCCCCTGACTCTTTCCCCATCTTGGACCAGTTCTGCTCGAACTACAGAACTGTGTACAGCAGCTCCAAGGTTTCAGTCTTTATCAGCGCAAAAGGTCAGGTATCGGATTGGGGTGTACCATGTGATACATCTCACAATCCGATTGGTTGAAGTACCATGTGATGGCAGCCATTTTTTTTAAAAGGATGTGACATCATCCTTTTAAGATGATGTCACATCCTTTTAAAAAAACTGGAACTCACCGATTAGATGTCTCTTCAATCAAGATTTGGTCACAGAGTTATTCGCATCAGCTGTTGAGGATCATTACGTTGAGGGTCAAAAGTTGGTGCTCGCGTAGGATGGGGGTGAAGACATCAATAGTAAGAAAAACATTGATTCTATTTTATTTAATTGTGTATTTTTTTTAGGTTGCTCATTGACTGCCAATGTGTTTATCTATGCCCCTCTTGGGCTATAAAGACAATACATTTTTTGGCAAATGCTTGTTTTTATTTAATTGTTTTGTATTTTTAGGGTTTGTTTTTATTTAATTGTTATGTATTTTTGGTATTTGGTTTTATTTAATTGTTGTATAGTTGAGGTTTGTTTTATTTAAATGTTGTGTATTTTTAGTGCTTGTTTTTATTTAGGTTGCCCATTGACTGCCATAGTGGCAAATCATGCCCATATAATAGTGTACCACTGTGTCAATCAATAGGTAGAGGGTGGGGGTAGTTGTTCCCCAGGGAGAGTGGTTATGCGTCCCAGGTATGTAGCGGGGGAGGGGGGTTAACCCCTTAATTACTATAGCAGTTACTAACCGATAAGGTGATTAAGGGGTTAGTGGCCATTAGTTGGTTTTTTGAACTGTTGCTGCCCACAGAGGAGGAAGATGAGAATGGCCGTCATCCTGGCAGGGGTAAGTAGAATGTTTATTTACTTTATACTGTCTGGATAATGTTTTATTTTTAATTGGCAAATGAGCTATTATCAAGATCTGGATAAAAGTAATTTTGCCCATTATTGTACTGTATGTTGAGGAGGGTTGTTGGGGGTAGAGGAGGGGGGTAGTAGGGTTGTTGTATTTTAATGTTTCTTGGGGGTAGAGGGATTGGGTGAAGATGGTAGTTGCCTCAAGGGTGGGTGGTTAGGCCTCTTAGGTGGGTAGCGGGAGTGGTTAACCCCTTCGTTACCATAGCAGTTACCACAGCTATGGTAGTGAAGAGGTTAACTCATCCCATAATCTTTCCGGCAGGCCTAACCACCCATCCTGGGTTAACTACCCCTTTCATCCAGCCCCTGAACTCCGACAAACCTGATACTCAGGTTTAACCCCTTCATTGTCTTAGCGGCTAGCTGCTAAGGTAATGAAGCTGTTTTTATTTTCATTACCAGTGTACAGGAGCAGGGGGTCTAAGGAGCTGAACAGCATTGATTTCAGCCCCAGGGACACTCTGCTTCCTAAGTTACAGTCTCCTGCATGGGGGGGGGCGGTATCCCCCAGCAATGTTTAATCTCACGTGACCGGGAAATTTAAATGCACAGGAGATACCTACATCCCATTCTGGGGCCTGTACCTAGGGAAGCAGGGGATCCCTGAGGCTGAAATCAATTCTGTACTGCTCCCGAGACCCTCTGCTACAGTACACTTATTAAAATTTAACTAAAAACACCACGATCGCCTGTGAGAGCTGCGCAGGGAGATTCGGCTTTCTCTGTGCAGCTCTCTATGCAGCTCATACAGACTATACCCATATTGCATGGGGGAGAACTTTGAGAGAGGCTGAGATACCATCGCTGCTGTCCCGAGCGGTATTGGCATTTTTCTACCTCACTGATTGAGACTTGTGGAAATAGTTTCAGATTCTTTCTGAATTCTGTGATAACACAAATGACAAAACGTTCCAGATGGCAGCAATTTTATTGAAGCTAGGACCCTTACACTGGTGGCAGATTTGAGAGTCTTGGGTAGATTTTTCCAGTTGTAAAGTGCACGGTAAGAGAAGGAGGAGCGGCCGGATTCTTTGTTGAACTTTGGGACCGTGAACAGTCTTTTGGAGTCAGATCTCAGGTGATACGTGCTGCATGTGGTAGGGGTGAGGAGCTTATTCAGATAGATGGATAGGTTGTCCAGAAAGTATTTGAAGGCAAGACAGGAAAACTGTACTTTGTGCCTAGACTCAAAATCTTTGAGAATTTCACAGTGATATGTGTTGTAGTTACATTGTAGGTAAAAGTGGCATATTGAGTTGTAAAGGGTGTCTACTTTGCTAAGGTGAGTTTGGGATGCTGTACCATATACTTGTTCCCATAGTCTATAGTCTATTAGCATCTGCTGTGCGATGTGAATACTGACCAGCTGGCTTAGGGAGGATTTATTCCTAATGTGTAACTCAAATGTTAAATGAGTCAAACAAATGCCTAGATATTTAAACTAGTGATGGCGGTTCGGATTAATAATAGAGTTGGTTCTGATTTGTAGCTCCATCATTGGAAGGTGTGTGTGTGTGTGTGTGTGTGTGTGTGTGTGTGTGTGTGTGTGTGTGTGTGTGTGTGTGTGTGTGTGTGTGTGTTTGTGTGTGTGTGTGTGTGTGTGTGTGTGTGTGTGTGTCTGACTCACTCTCCCTATCCCTATCTGTTGGGCTTTAGGGCACAGCCTCTTACCAGCCTTTGGCCCAAAGTCCAAAAAGGTACCTGTGTTCATGGTTCAGGAGTTCAGGCCCTTTCCCTCAGTCCATGTCTGGGTTGGTGTCCATAAGGTGCAACCTCTAGAACGTTCCAGTGACTGCTGAGTCCTGGAATAGAGGAGCTAGTTCCCTAGCATCCCTCTCTGTCAGCATACACCTCCCATGTGCTACAGCAGGGGTAGTTAATCTGTGGCTCTTGAGCGGCTTGTGGCTTTCTCCGCTCCTACTTGCGGCACTCTGCAGGTTGCCGAGCCCCAGCTGCTGCCTTTCTCCCTCACTATCCTGCCAGCAAACCTAATCTGATCCGCAGAGGTAGCCTGCTGGAAGGTGTCTTTGGAGGTGCCTGTCCAGGCAGCTTCTGCAGACTGGTAGAAGGGAGATTACCCTGACAGCCACCTCCGTGGGCACCTTTCAGCAGGCATCTTGGCAGGCCCCTTCCACAGGCCTCTAACAGGCCCCCTCAATCGTCCAGGGCAGCCGGTAGGCAGTGGGGCACACTCAGATCCTCTTTTCCAGTATTCCTGTCCCCTCTCCCTCACTCTCACTCCTCTCTTCCCATCTCTCTCACTCTCCTCTCTCTTCCCATCTCTCTCTCCTTCGCCCTCTTTCCCCATCTCTCTCCCCATCTCTCTCTTTCCTTCCCCCTCTCTTTTTCCTTCCCCCTCTCTTTTTTCTTCTCTCCTCTCTTTTCTTCTCTCCTCTCTTTTCTTCTCTTTCCCCCCCCATCTCTCTCTCTCCTTCCCCCTATCTCTCTCTCTCCTTCCCCCTCTCTCTTTCCTTCCCCCTCTCTCTTTCCTTCCCCTTGTCTCTTTTCTTCCAGATCTCTCTCTCCTTTCCCCTCTCTCTCCTTTCCCCTCTCTCTCTCCTTTCCTCTCTCTCTCTCCTTTCCTCTCTCTCTCCACTTCCCCCTCTCTCTCTCCACTTCCCCCCTGAGTGGATTAACCAGGGGAGCGCTGCTCCTTTTATTTGTCCCAGGCCCCAAGATTTCTATTGGCGGATATATATAGAGAGAGCAGGCGCACTCCAGTGTATTAAAGTTAAACAATTTAATAGGACTGCACAGGTATAAAAATGCTTACTCACAAGTGCTACCTGGCACTCCATGCTGACTGCAACCATATGTGGGATGTCTGCACTGTCGCCTCCTATTCGGCTCCTCCGGCAACAGAGATTCCTCCACAGAATATCCTGGCTGACGCTGGTACACACTGGTACTTGCTGCTAGTAACCTCTGCTTTCTCAGCTCTCTGCCTCACAGCTGATGCTTACTGATGTGGTAATTTAGACACACAAATGGCACCCTACGCTTTTCGTCAGAGCGACTTCATCAGGGGTCATAGGGTCGCTCTGACGAAACGAGAGCTGCACACAGTGCAGACATCCCACATCTGGTTGCAGTCAGCATGGAGTGCCAGGTAGCACTTGTGAGTAAGCATTTTTATACCTGTCCAGTCCTATGAAATTGCTTTACTTTAATACACTAGGAGTGCGCCTGCTCTCTTTTCTGTTTCTCTCGATATCTTTCAAGGAATTGGTGATTTCTGTGTTCAGGCTAAAGAGACTCCGGAGGACTGAATGTGTGTGTGTGTTTGTGTATTTGGGGGGGGGGGAGAGGGTAGTGTGTGTGTGTGTGTGTGTACTTGGGGAGTAGTGTGTGTGTGTGTGTGTTTGTAAATTACACTGGTTTGCACAGAAAAACAATGAAAACAATGACAAAACCTAAATAAAGGGACTTATTATTGTGAGATGCATTTTATTCTCCCACATATTTTGTCGTATGTTAATGCTTATACAGTATATACTTATTAGTGTGTTTATAGTATATGTGTTTGTGGGGATGTAATATTCATGCATGTGTTGCCGCTCTAGGAATATTTTGGAGAAAGAACATTTTTATTAAATGGCTCTTCTTCCTTGAAAGGTTGCAGACCCCCGTGCTAGAGACATGCCCTGCAGGTTACAGTAAGTAGGAGTCTTTTCTACCTGACTGATGTGCCAGATGGAGAATCGATGGATCCAGAAGTCCCTTTTGTGCATAATCAACAATAAGGAAGCCTGGAAACCCTTAGTCTTTAGCTGCAGAATTAACCAATACTATTCACCTGCTGGACTTTGAGACTTTTTTCTTCATCCTATAGATATATATATAGACCTTAATATATAAATTATATATTTATACGCAAGAATTGTGTTTATGTTGTCACAATTTAGTTGTCACTGTATTCACAACACTATATCTGATATGATAGCGCCACACTTCTTTTTTCTTTTTGCAGAGACTGCCAACATATGTATTTCATCTGTGCCTGACAATGTTATTAGTAAGGGAATTTAGCGATGATCCCTAGCAGTGAGGCAGGGGGAGTTGTTATGTAATGCAACCAGGACAAAGCTGTGCTCCTCGGGTTGGCTGTTGATTGTTATTCAAAATGTTGTCTCTCATTCAAATGCTTTACATAGGCACCGTGCTGGATGAAAATGAAGAGAAATCACCTTGCCGTTGTTTTTAGCCCTGGAAGAAGAAGACTGATAGAGCACGTGGAGCAGTAAGCTGGAGAGGGATAAAAGCTGTTGTATTGTAAGTAATGAATTTATTGAAACCTCCAGCCATCCTGCAGCTATCTGGCAATGTTGCAGAGAACTAGAAAGCATCCCAGCAGAAATAAATTTTAACTGTATTTAGTAGTAACAGAAGCTGAGGAGAAAGATGATGGAGTTAAATCCTCGATATGGTATGGGGGAAGGAAGGATTGGCTATGAACAATAACTATGTAGCCCCCTTTCCTCCGTGTCTAGGAAAAGTACCTGTGGTGCGTTACCCGAGTGGCTTACAGGAGGCCTGATCCTCCGCCGATGGGAGCCTGGGGTGATCGTGTTCATGGTTGCACAGCGCCTCCACCTGGGAGAGATCCTACGCAGTAGGATTACCCCTCTCAGTAACCCAATACACACAGTAAATACACACTGGGTATGTAACAACAGTATTTGCTGACAATAAACACATACAAAATATAACAGGGACCACACAATACTCTGTCCCCCAAAGTGTGTGTGGAGGAGCGCTACCCACAGAATGTATGGCCATTGGTGCACTTAGATGGTGATACCTTCCCGGGCACTCCAGTACCCGGGTACCTCCGAATAACACAAAGGATCCGTCTGATCCAACGACGTAGGTCTGTCTGGTCCATCCGCGAAGGCGTCTGCTTCTGAGTGGGGTGAGCTCCTGTTGGAGGGTCTCACCTTTAAGAGTCTCTTATCGGGGGTGGTCTGGTCCCAGACCACAGGTCGCAAGTCACTGTGGGGCATTCTTGTCATGGTTGCCTAACACGGCTAAGGCTTTGGGGAATTGTCCCTATCTGGAGGTCTTTTCCTTTAGCAGTCACAATGTGATACGGGCTGGGGCCTAACTGGGACCTAAGGTGGCAATCTAGGCCTAGTCCAGAGGAGCACTGGCCTCTGGACACTACATCTATCTTTGCCTCCCTTGCACCGACTGGCGTGGTCCCTGCAGTGCGCCAAAAGTATCTATCTACTCCTCCGTGAACCTGGGAGCTCTATTGGCTCTGCTTCCTCAGGTGAAATGTAGTCCCTATCAAATGGCCGTCGCAACTCGGCTACACTGCAAATGTGCTAGATTCCCACTGCGCATGCGCGAAGATTCAAGATGGCTGGCCCTGTGCCACCAGTTCACATGCAGCTCCGGCGGCACCCGACCTCACTGCAGCCATCCCCTCCATGCACCGGAAGTATGGGGAAGTCCTGATCGCCACCGCACCCGTTCCGCCCCCTTCCCTGCCCGGCACGGTGGTAAGGGGGCTCGGCTACAACTGTAAAGTACAGTATGAACAAGGTACAAATATGAAGTTAAGTGAGATGCCAACCTTATTTGATGAATATTGTATGTCAAAAAGCAATGAGGCTTTTGACAAACACCATTTTTTTGTAAATGCATGCAAAAAGTGATGAAACCATAGTAGAACAATCAGTCACTTAATGAAACTCAGAATGATCTGTGCCTTTGGTGAATTGGCAGAGTATCTGATCACAGATCAAATCATATCTGGTATTAATAAAAATGTATTAAGACCTCTGTGAATCATAACTGACTTTAGGTACATCTCTCTAGATATGCAGTGAAGCAGAAACTATGGAAGCACAAAAGAGCTGGGTTTTCCAGAAGGGGTTATCCATACCCTAACTATCAAAGAGGAAAGTGAGAAGTGCTTGCAACAAAATTAGAACCACATATAAGGAAAGCCCCTGCTTCATGAGATAAAACCTACAGTACGTGATGTGGGAAACGTGGGTGGGATCATGGCCCCAAACTATGTGTATGCCTTGGTAAGGTCTGTCACAAATGTGGCAAAGAAATAATAATCATCTTGCACAGGACTGTACATCGCAGATGCAGAAAAGTAAAGTACATGCAGTTGATCACAATCTGCATCAGGAATGTTATGCAGATGTGCTGTAATCTGGGTCAGGGACTGGATACTACCAATTACACTGAATCAAACACTTATTCCTTTCATGGAAAGTGACTGCGGTGCTCCCTCTAATAGATATAAATGTATGAATAAAATAAATCAAATAAAAACGATTGTTTAACATGGTTATTTAAAATCGTAGACCATACATAAAAAAAACAATAAATGGTATTGTACTGGCCTTGTGATATACTGCTGCTCAACTGAGAAGGATCCTCCCTTGATCCTCAAAAAGCAGCGAAGGTAAAGTTATGGTTAGCGCAAGATGGAGTACAGAAGATGTATAGAATATATATAGAGACACAAAGTTAGTGATAGTGCTCGAAGGAAGAGTAAAACAGTGTATTCAGACAGTATCTTTTGAGTGTGGGGTGAGAGTAAAAATAATAATAGCTGTACTCACATGGCCTTGTGTGAGACCACCTCAATATCAAAATAGTTCTTTGTGCACTGACTGTGCCCCCTCTGAGTCAATCCCTCAGTCACCTGATAACCTACAATGGCGGACGGCCAACGTCCTTGCAGTGGTCCCAAAAAGGATGACAGTCGTAGAAACAGATAATATATGCAATTTATTTGTAGAAAACATGAGTATACAATTACTCACATGTAAGTAAAACACCTCCGGCACAGGTAGCCACGTTGAGTCCTCCAGTGCGGTTTCCTCCTGCTTCCGTGTCCGGTCACAGGACCACTGTCGGAACGCTTGCGGAGGCTACGGTGGCCTTCAGTGGACATAAAACCACACGCACCAACTAGGAACTACACGTTTCGCAAATCACTTTGCTTTGTCAGTTTCCTGTCGGTGGTGTGTGATAGACTTAGTACTTATACCCTACGCTTTACAATTTCATTGGTAGCAGGTGTTCAAAAGTATTGAATTGTGCTTAATTGGCTTCTTCTCCCTTAAAATGTTATGCGATGGTTGGCAAACCTAACACATATTTCTTCTGCATATTTAAAGTGTAATACATCCCATAAAACGTTTGTGAGATGGTTAGCAGACTTAACACAAAATATGGCTGTATATAAGTGTAACCCTTTTATCATACCCCCTCCTAAGTGAGATGGGGGGTACTCTCCTTCTTGGATACTTCAAGTGGTCTGGGTGCTGTGACCTGCTGGCAACAGGAGGGCTGAGGGCTCCGCGGTGGTGTGGGGAGAGCCAGGACAGGGAACAGGGGGGACAGATTACCTTGATCTTGGTATCTCCTGATGGTGCAGTGCCTCCAGCCAGCGAGGATCCCCTTGAGATCTTCAGGGGATGGACCCCCACTGACACTCCTTCATAACCAGAGACAGGAATCCACACAGCAATGTCTTTTCTGTATTTTATTCAGCCATCAGCTCGAGCTCAGAGAATACACAGTCCTATACTTCCATAACTGCATACATGTGCTCTGTTGATCAGCTCTGTGTCTAAATAGTATATTGCCCTCCCTTCCCCATCCCAGCAGGGGACAAAGAGGGGAGAGACCCTTGATGCCTGTCTGTCTTCTTCTCCAGATCTCTCTCAACTGACAAACTGATAATTTAGGAGGCATGTCCCAATTTGAACATCCTTGGGGAGTATCTCTAACTCTGACTCATTACAAGCCAGAGCCGGATACAGATTGGCCCACACACAGCAGGGGGCGTTCCAACCAATATCCACCCCTTAGATTGACAGCCTCAGAGTTGCTAAGCCTGCCCTTGAATACTGATAACTTATTCAAGGCTGGAATACACACACAGGCCTAATAAAGGAATTAACCTTTCCACTGCCTGCACTAACAGGACTGACAGAGGGAAGGCCCAGAAACAGAAGTAACTGCCGGGAGGCTATGTTACATAAGAAATGTAATACATCATAAAAATAAGGTTCTGATATGATCAACTTTGTTTCAAAATGTTAAAAGTGGTTCAATTGATATTTAATGCATGAAATGCACAAATCTAAGAGCAGACAAACATATTTAGTGAGTGCCTACATGTTTTAAATGCTTGTTTGTAAATCGCTGCTCTGATGTGTGACATACCAGTAGGCCACTGAGGGTCCGCATACTGGAGCACATGGGTAACATAAGGAGGAAACTCATGACACATAATGTATCAAAACATTTCCTTTTAAAACATGAGTAACCCCACAGGTCTCAGTTATAGGGCTATTGAATTGGCACCCGCAAATTGGCGTGGTGGAGATAGACTAACTAAGTCTAGAGACATCTACAAATTAAAAACCCTAATACCACATGGATATAGGGGCTTTCA
This sequence comes from Ascaphus truei, assembly GCF_040206685.1. Lineage (NCBI taxonomy): Eukaryota > Metazoa > Chordata > Amphibia > Anura > Ascaphidae > Ascaphus > Ascaphus truei. The sequence continues at coordinate 59,142,464 of NC_134486.1, read as the reverse complement.
TTTGATAATGTCCTATTTTAGTTAGATTCACCATCTGTTCTTTTAAACATTGCCCATGTGTGCATTTTATATATACTGTATTGCACCACTCCATTACATATGCTTATGTTTTGTTTCTCTGTTTTTCTCAGATACAGCATTCTATCTACTCGTTTGTTGTGTTATTATATTTACCTATGGACATAGTGCCTTTTTAAAATAATTTTTAAATATTGTTTTAGAAATGTTAAGCAAATTCATAAGCATTCTTTGGGGTCTTTGATTATTATCAGTTTATTCCCAGTTGTAATGATGCTACTATTCAGTCTACCACAAAACAACTGTGTAACAAAAAAGCCTTTAAACAATGAGAAAAAAATGATGGCCCATTTTTTGCTTTATATATATATGATAATGTGTGGGTTATTTAATCATTTATTTACGAGTTGGAATGTTTCCACTCACATATGAGGTGTATGTATTTCTCACCTTTGTCTTGTCACATTCTGTCAGAGCAGCGATTTACAATAAGCATTTAAAATATTCAGGCATTTATTAAATATGTTTGTCCGCTCCGAGATTTGTGCATTTGATGCATTAAATACCAATTGAATTATTTTTCATTTGAAACAGAGTTGATCTTATTAGCCTCTTATTTTTATGATGTATTACATGTCTTATACTGTATACAACCACATCTTTTCGCTTTATACATGTGTGGGTCATTTAACCATGTATTTATGAGTTGTAATGTTTCCACTCAAATCTTAGTTGTACTGTATGTATTTCTTAACTTTAGTCTATCAGAGCATTGGTTTACAAACAAGCATTTAAAACATTTAGGCATTCACTAAATATGTTTGTCTGCTCTGAGATTTGTGCATTTCATGCATTAAATATCAATTGAACCACTTTTAACATTTTGAAACAAAGTTGATCATATCAGCCCCTTATTTTTATGATGAATTACATTTCTTATATACAGCTATATTTTGTGTTAGGTCTGCTAACCATCTCACAAACGTTTTATGGGATGTATTACACTTTAAATATGCAGAAGAAATATGTGTTAGGTCTGCCAACCATCGCATAACGTTTTAATGAAGAAGAAGCCAATTAAGCACGATCCAATACTTTTGAACACCTGGTATCAATGAAATTGTAAAGACTAGGGTATAAGTACTAAGTCTACCCCACACCACCGACAGGAACCTGACGAAACAAAGTGATTAGCGAAACGCGTAGTTCCTAGTCGGTTCGTGTGGTTTTGTGTCCACTCAAGGCCACCGTACCTCCGCGAGCTTTCGGACAGTGGTCCTGTGACCGGACGCGGAAGCAGGAGGAAACCGCACTGGAGGACTTAACGTGGCTACCTGTGCCGGAGGTGTTTTACTTACATGTGAGTTATTGTATACTCATGTTTTCTACGAATTAATTGCATATATTATATCTGTTTCTACGACTGTCATCATTTTTGGGACCGCTGCAAGGACGATGGCTGTCCGCCATTGCAGGTTACCAGGTGACTGAGGGATTGACTCAGAGGGGGCACAGTCAGTGCACAAAGAACTATTATGATGTGAGGTGTGGATCATGTGTGGTCTTACACATGGCTGTGTGAGTACTCTATTATAATTTTTAGTCTCTCCCCACACCCAAAATATACTGTCTGAATACATTGTTTTATTGTTCCTTTCGAGCACTATCACTAACTTAGTGTCTCTATATATTTTCTATACATCTTCTGTACTCCATTTTGCGCTCACCACAACTTATTCCTTTTAAACTGGACACTGGTGCTCAGGTTAACATTCTTCCTGAAAAAGAATATAAGAGACTGAAAACAAAAAATTACAACTGATATCAACAAAAAATAAAAGTAACAGGTTATTCTGGAACAGAATACCAGTGAAGGGAAGATGTGTTGTGAACAATTTACTATGGATCATGTTACGCCACTTTTAGGCCTGACTACATGTGAGAAACTCAATTTGGTTAAATAAGTATTCTCAGTACAAGATTGCAGCAAATCTAGTTAGGACTGGAGACATTCATTTTGGTACGCCATGTCTTGTTTCAAGGGTCCCTAAATAACATGTGTTTCTTCTGGATGCAACTTAAAAAATACTGAGATAAAGGAATAAAAACACATTCTATTCAAATCTTTCTTAAATGACAAAACAGTTCAAAAGAAAACTCCCTACTTGATTAAATGAAGAAATATGTTGTTATTCATTAAGTTGATTGTCTTCCTTGAAAAAGATAAAAGGAAGTTTAAAGAGGTAATGTAGTTAAAATTCAATTTAGTTCCATATTTCATATGTCCTTATTTGAAAAAATAATAAAATTGTAGCCATGTCTGGTTTTAGCTACTGATCTGCCCTCCCTGATATGCAAGCCCTGGTAACTGTGCAGGCAGTGTCAGGACCAATCCAGGGTTTTCCCCACCAGCAGCAGCTTCCTTGAGTGACAGAGGAGAAGGTGGGCTAAGGCCTGTGTTCTGCCCAATAAGGGACTCGGACCTTGGACCTTCCTCCTTGGTACTTAAGGGGCTGCACTTCCCAAATTTAGGCAGTGTCTCTCTCCTTGAGAGAGACTGGTATCACATAGAGGTGCACCGGGCTCTGGCACCTGCTATCCCCTTGGGGAGTGGGGGGTGATTACCATACCTCTGGCTCTAATAGGAAGCCAGGGAAGAGTTCGGACTGCCTTGGTGCCCTAGGCCAGGGGTGGACATCCATGGACCATCCTAAGGCTGGAGGCCGATTGTACTATGAAGGCAGATACCACAGAGAAAAGAAAGAATTGCCGGCGCCAAATCATTCCTTTATATAATAATAAATCCGAATAAAGACCAAACCGTCTCTTGCAAAGTCCCAAAAGTGTCCTTGAGCAAACAGGGAGTGAAGGGGTCAACGAACGGCTCACACCAATTGATAGTGCAATATGTAAAAAAGAGAAGAAAACAAACAGATGGTGGTGCAGTACATCAAAAAAGTTGACATTAAAACATTAAAAACTCACACATGACAAACATAACACACAATGACAGACAGACACTAGCAAGACTATAATCCTAACAAAAAGCTATTTATTAACATTGAAATACTGGGTTCCGGAGGATACAGCACTTAAGTCCAGAGGGGTAAAATTGAAACCCTACTTACAGGACAGTATATGGTAAAAGCAGTAAAGCTGAAGATCGCTCAGGTGCTCCTCTCTGATGATAACTGGAGCTCCTTTAGGGATTGCCTCGTGTGGGGGATGGATGTTGAGTCGCACGAAAACCGGAACTTCCTGGTGGATGTGACGTCTCACACTGCGGTGTTACTGAAATTGCTGCTCCTCTTCCTCTCCTTTCCCCCCACAGCCTACACAACTGCTGCCAATATCCTCCACAACCAAACGGACAGCTCTAAAAACAGGATAATCTCCCAACGATGTTTCATGCACTTCTTCAGGGGGTGTGGCTTGCCCTGACAACCAGCAGTTTATATACACTGCATGGGTGGTTCTAATTGACTAATTAGATGACACGGTGTTAACCCATCAATTGCCATGGTCAGAGCTAGACAACAACAAAGCTTGCTAAAAATACATTACAAAACATTAAACAGCACATAGAAACATGAGGGTGGCAGGGAAAGGGTTAGGCGACAGGGAAAGGGTGAGGGTGACAAAGGGAGAGGGTGACACAAGGAGAGGGTGACACAAGGAGAGGGTGACACAAGGAGAGGGTGACACAGGGAGAGATTGGCACAGGGAGAGGGTGAGGTTGACACAGAGAGAGGGTGACAGGGAGAGGGTGAGGGCAACAGGGAGAGGGTGAGGTTGACACAGGGAGAGGGTGACAGGGAGAGGGTGAGGGCAACAGGGAGAGGGTGAGGTTGACACAGGGAGAGGGTGAGGGCGACAGGGAGAGGGTGAGGGCGACAAGGAGAGGGTGAGGGCAACAGGGAGATGGTGAGGGCAACAGGGAGAGGGTGAGGGCGACAGGGAGAGGGCGAGGGCAACAGGGAGAGGGTGAGGGCAACAGGGAAAAGATGAGGGTGATACAGGGAGAGGGTGAGGGCGACAGGGAGAGGGTGAGGGCAACAGGTAGAGGGTGAGGGCAACAGGGAAAAGATGAGGGTGATACAGGGAGAGGGTGAAACAGGGAGAGGGTGAAACAGGGAGAGGGTGAGACAGGGAGAGGGTGAGTTTGACACAGGGAAAGGGTGAGGTTGACACAGGGAGAGGGTGACAGGGAGAGGGTGAGGGTGACAGGGAGAGTGTGAGGGCGACAGGGATAGGGTGAGGGTGGCACAGGGAGAGGGTGACACAGGGAGAGGGTGAGGGTGACCGGGAAAGGGTGAGGGTGACACAGGAAGAGGGTGAGGGTGACACAGGGAGAGGGTGACACAGGGAGAGGGTGGCACAGGGAGAGGGCAACAGGGAGAGGGCGACAGGGAGAGGATGAGGGCGACAGAGAGAGGGTGACAGGGAGAAGGTGAGGGCGACAGGGAGAGGGTGAGGGCAACAGGGAAAGGGTGAGTGTGACACAGGGAGAGGGTGACACAGGGAGAGGGCGACACAGGGAGAGGGTGAGGGCGACAGGGAAAGGGTGAGGGTGACACAGGGAGAGGGTGAGGGTGACACAGGGAGAGGGTGAGGGCGACACAGGGAGAGAGTGACACAGGGAGAGGGTGGCACAGGGAGAGGGCGACAGGGAGAGGGTGAGGGCGACAGGGAGAAGGTGAGGGCGACAGGGAGAGGGTGAGGGCGACAGGGAGAGGGTGAGGGTGACAGAGAGAGGGTGGCAGGGAGAAGGTGAGGGCGACAGGGAGAGGGTGAGGGCGACACAGGGTGAGGGCGACACAGAGAGGGCGACACAGGGAGAGGCGACACAGGGAGATGGCAACACAGGGAGAGGGCGACACAGGGAGAGGGCGACACAGGGAGAGGGTGACAGGGAGAGGGTGACACAGGGAGAGGGAGAGAGGGTGACACACTCACAGACACTCACACGCAGAAACACACTCACTAACAGACACACACACACTCACTCACAGACACACACACACTCACACACACACAGACACACACACTCACACTCACAGTCACACACACACACACACAGTCACTCAGTCACACACACACACACAGTCACTGTCTCACACTGTAACACACACACACTCACCCACTGTCACTCACAAACACACACTCACACACACACACTTACCCGCAAGGCCGGGGGTCACACATGGCAGCTGTGGTGCCTCCGCATGGCAGTGGGCCCTCCACACGGCAGGAGGGCCTCTGCAAGGCAGGGGTGTCGCACATGGCAGCGGGGGCCTCAGCATAGCAGCAGGGGCCTCCGCACGGTAGCAGGGCCCTAGGCACGGCAGGAGGGGGGCCGCCCCCCCTCCAGAAGCAGACACCGCTGCAGCACCCCCCACCCCCCGAAGCGGACGCCGCCGCAGCGCCCCGCAGCACATCCCCCCCAAAGCGGAAGCGGACGCCGCCGCCGCAGCGCCGCATTACACCTCCACCCTCAAGCAGATGCCGCACCCCCTTCAAAGGCGGACATCGCCGCTGCCTATCTCCCGCCCCGGGCAGCAAGCGGGGACCCCCCTCAGCCTACCTCCTGCCCCGGGCAGCAAGCGGGGATCGGGGGCAGGGGGGGAGGAGATCGGGGGAAGGTGCTAACCCAGAGCTGCCTGCTGGCCCTCTTCCCGGCGTCAACCCAACCAGCGGCCTAAATCAACTCGCCATGGGCGTGTGGTTATGCCTATTTTGTCGAACACTGTGTATATATATATATATATACTGAGTTAAGTTATGGTGAATTAAAAAAGTGACAAAAACCCTCCACAGCAAAGCATATAGCAAATGTAAATATACTGTATGCTCATTTGCATGTCTTAGGCAGGTCTGCAACCCCGCCTTTCACCATTATCACCCAACACACAGCACTTCCACTGCAGCAAGGGATTCTGGGAAATGACATGCAAATGAGCACACAGTGCCACTTTTTGCTTCAAAAACCATTTTATACTTTGTTACCTATAGGCTTAAGCTTGCTGCATGGTCACAGCTTTGAGCACAGCCAGAGTTAAGATGCATAGCCAGAAAACCCACCCACAGACAGCTGTTTCGACCTTAGTGGGTCTCATCAGTGTGGGGTTGGTTAACTGGCTATGCAATGAAGCAATGAGGATGGGGTTTACCATACTTGGTTAAGCTATGGTGAGTAAAAAAAGTGACAAAAACCCTCCACAGCAAAGCATATAGCAAATGTAAATATACTGTATGCTCATTTGCATGTCTTAGGCAGGTCTGCAACCCCGCCTTTCACCATTATCACCCAGCACACAGCACTTCCACTGCAGCAAGGGATTCTGGGAAATGACATGCAAATGAGCACACAGTGTCACTTTTTGCTTCAAAAACCATTTTACCATTTACACTGGATACACATACATGCCTAAGCTACACAGTGGTATAGGACAGGGAAGAATACACTACAGTCAGAGCAATGCATGAGAAAATAACAAGTTGATGAGTTGCAACATACAAAGGCACATTGTTACTGCTGAATCAAAGCGTCCAGACACAAGAGAGTGTAGTAGCAAAATCCATAAGGTTAATTACAGTCCCAAATACTTCACCACAAAGTAAGGGGTGAAAAGCCTCCAGCTGAGTCCCGGTATAGGGAGGTAGAGGAAGGGTCCCCAACCTACACGTTTCGGTGCGAGCCTTCCACTGGGAGTGGAGCCGAGGGGGGTGGGGGGGGCGAAGCAGTACTACACTTGGATATTACGGTATTAAATCAGGAAAACATATCCAGCGTTATGATAGATTTTGTAATGTACAATATTATCGCCACAGTGTTAATGTTTGGAAATCTTCTTTAATTACAATCTTATGAACAGGCAGTCCAATTAAAAAAAAACATTAAAAAAAAAAGCATTACAGTATATTTGGGCTGCTTGATAGGGAATAGTTCAAATATTCTTTGCCCAAAGAATGGGCAATTGGAAATGTATAGATAGAATAAAATCTGTAGAATGAAAGACAAGATTAAAAAAAATACAGTTGCTGAAGGAAATAACTATATTCAACATTCACAGCAACAGAATTAATATTGTGATCACCCGTGGAGTCCAATTAGAAATAAAAAATGCCAGATTTAGTCATCATTAAAAAGTATAGATATAGCTAAATCAAAATCACAATAGTTCTAACTGAAGCAAAATAAAGGATTTATTCTAGGTCACTGAAGATGTGACATAACACTATAGGCTTTAGACCAGGGGTGACCAACTCCAGTCCTCAAGGGACACCAACCGGGGTATCCCTGATTCAGCACAGGTGACTAAAAAAGTGCCTCAGTCATTCTGACTGAGCCACTGATTAAGCCACCTGTGCTGAAGCAAGGAGAGTAACTTCAAAAAATTATTTCCTGATAAGCCTTGTTAAAGTGCGTGGGCACGAAACATGCCGGCTCCGGTTTTTGCATCTCACATGATTCAATGAGTGAATAAAGAAGCAATTTTTTTGAAGTTTCCCTCTCTCACTCAATTTTTGACACGGTGGTACAGTACAGCGCGATTTTTCCACTTCTACTCTCAGCTTCCGGGCTAGCAGCACACCAATGGTTCCCAATTGTAACCCAGGAGATGAGGACTGGAAACATTCATTTCCAGCAATCGTGAGTCATTTCATCAATTACAAGGATCACAGTCTATCATTGGGGGGCGTAAGTATACAGTCATGGACTAAAGCGTTTTGTGCGCATCACCTATGCTGTGCCTGGAGTTTGCAGGCTCTCAAAGGTGAGAGCACAGCCAGATACGCGCTATATATTTCTGCGTTTGCCTAAACTGTGGCCCCCAGACTGTCTAGCAAGACTCATTGTGGACTCGATTGGGATACCTTTTCATACACAATATGGAACATTAGTATTGAGACTGCATTGTGATTCATCACATAGGTTCTGTCTCACTGTTCTGAACACCTCTTGAGCCCCAAGATTGGTCTTTGGACTATTTTTCTGTATCCTTAAAACCTGGCCTGTGGGTGGTCCTTGAGGACTGGAGTTGACCACCCCTGCTTTAAAACTTTGTCTGTCTGTAACCAGACATTACCTTTATCATGTTGCTTAGAGGTAGAGGAAGCCATGAAAGGGAAGTCCTTATGAATTGTCGTGTTCCGAAGTTTACATAGCATTAGCATTATGGCAAAAACAGATTAAACCCCTATTTTAAGGGAAGATGTCAATGAAGGGATTGGTGAAGTGTATAGACTGTGTGGAGGTAAAACAACAAACCATGTTTGCAGGAACCTGCTATAAAACACCAAATATTTGTGATATTGAGGAAACCAAACCACTTTAGCAAATGGAAAAGGCAACACAACTTTTAATTGTACAGTAGGTGATTTTATCTGGACATCAACTGGAGTAATGAGATTAGCCATACAACTAAAGGAAAAAAGTTGTAGGGTGTGCTAAAAGCCAATTGTATGATATAAGCTATTGAGGAACCAACTAGGAAAGGGGCATTGCTGGATCTAGTAATGCCAAACAATGTAAAAGTAATAACAAAATATTCAAGTGAGTGAACATTTGGGAAACAGTGATCATAACATAGTCTCATTTTAAATAATTTATCAAAAACAGAATTTTATGGAATCAAACATGACGCCTACTTTTATGAAATCAGATATTAGTAAACTAAGGAGTAACCTAAAAGAAATAAATTGGGATGATGTTGTTGGAGGAAAAAAATACAGTAGATAAATGGGCAATCTTTATAACAGTGTTAGATTAGTGCACTTATCAGCATATACCCTTGGGTAATAAATATAAAAAACACAAAGCCAAGCCAATGTGGCAAAATAAATTGGTAGGAAAGGAAATAGAAAGGGAAAGGCAGGTGTAGCACCTGTTCCCCCCTGCCACGGAAGATCTGGCCACTACATGGGTGTTTTCCCCGGTGCTGTAGCTCACCTGCTGGTTCAGGAGGTCTGAGTGGCTCCGCATTTGTAGTTTGGGAGCAGCAACAGGGAAGGCTTTCTCTTGGCTCTTTTTGTGCAGCGCTTCTATTCCATGAATCCTGCTCAGTGGTTCCAACAGGCAATACTCCTTTCCAATAATCACACACCATAGTTGGTCCAAAGGTAGGTTTATTGCATAACAGCATGACACCTCTCCAGCCCTGGAGCAGACCCCAGGGGCTTGAGGCCCCAAGAGCCCCTCCCAATCTCCTTGAGCCACTTGTAGGGAAAAGGGTATCACACTGTCCCATAATCCACAGCCTCAATTTAGTAGAGTGTCAGCTTTCATACCCGGGGGGAAGGGCTTGTAACCCTGTCTCATAACAGGACAAGTCTAGGTACTGACAGGCGTCAACTATATACATGTGACCCAGTCAGTACCCTCCCCAGGTATGACACTCTAACTGCCGGTTTATATCTGCCCCTGGATAAGCAACATAGTACACATCCAGGCTGCAACTGCAGGCTAGGCCCAGCGCAGAAGTTTAACCCCAACACTGCCTGTTCTTACCAGGACTTATAGTGTTGAAGCCAGTAGAAGGCTAAAGCCTGGGGCACTTGGCTACACAGGCATTTAGATTGTTGAAGTGAGAAAGGACAGGGGCATCATATCATTATTATAAGGAATGTAATAAAAGTTGCACAAGGGCCCAAAAAAATGTAATGGTCACACCTTGAATTTGGAGTACAGTTTTTGCACCGCTCCATAAACATGACGTTATGGAACAGAAAAAAGTGCAGAGAAGAGCCACCAAATTATTAAGGGGGGTGGAAGGTCTGATTTATTTAGAAATGCTATCCAAATGATGTTTGTTTATATTAGAACAGAGATGTCTAAGAGGGAATATAATAACTACTGTATTTACAAATATATTCAAACTCAAAACAAGGAACGTTTAAGTGAACTTTTCATCCCAAAGACAGTACAAAAGGACACAGGGTCAGGTATTGAGATCAGAGGAAAAGATATTTCACCAGCAATAAAGGAAAGGATTCTTAATGGGCAGTTCAAATGTGAAACGTATTACCAATGGGAATTAAGATGGCAGATACAATAGATATCTTTAAGAGAAGGTTAAACATATTTTTAGAAAGGAAAAGTACAGTATAAAGAGGTATACCAAATGAGTTTAACATAGAAAGGATGTTTATCCAGGGAGAAATCTGATCTTCATTACTGGTGTCAGGAAATAATTTATTTTTCCCCATATGAGCCATCATTGGTTAATATTTCACTGGGGTTTTTTGTTTGCCTTCCTCTGGTTCAATGTAAATACAAATATAGAATGAGTTACTCAGTCGTCTTAATTTAACACAGGTTGAACTCGATGGACATACAGTTTCTCCTATTTAACTATGTAACAATCTAATAATATTCCTTGACATTCATAAATCCATCAGAGACAAGCAATGGCCTGGAAAAATTGACAGTGTCCATATACTGTATAGTATCAAGCACTGCAAAATACTTTATTGTCATTAAGCTGTCACTAAAAGCATTAGTTTCATGATGGACACCTCAACATTGTCATATAGAGTGTGCCATTCTGTAATGGGATGTATATAGGAAAGACTGTGCCTCTGATAGAGGGATATAAGCTATATTAAATATGCAAATAAGTGACTTTAAATATGAATATAGGTTTATTTTGCAGGTAACTCAGGTATGTTCACAGGTATCTCTCTGTGTGTTGTTGAGGTAAGTGTTTTGGGAGATATACAAGTCAATGGGTACTAATCTGCAAAACCCCTATTTCAGGGACTGTAGTGCCTTAAAAAGGCTTGGTGGAAATTTGTGTTTTTGGGAAATTTGTGGTAATTTTAAAACAAAGCAAAATGTTGTACCAGTGAAATGTATAAAAAATTATATCACACAAAATTGGTGAAAAAATATTGGACACATTCGTATACATCTTTATTATTATTATTATTATTATTATTATTATTATTATTATTATTATTATCAACGTGGCGTTACCTAAAACAAGAATGGACATTATGTTCCCTGATATAACATGGTACCCACAAAGCCAAATATATGCAAAAACGACATCCATACTTCCACTCTTTAGAATTGACTAACTATCTCAGGTCCGACTTGATGGCAATTCCATCGGTGCCACTGCACCAAGCCTCACGCTTACAGAGACCCCACGCTATTCCCCACAACAATTAAACTGATTGCTGGGGGAGAGTGCGGGGCCTCTGTAAGTGTTTCTTTAACTTGTCTGGCGGAATCTCCTCCTGTGGCATCTTGTTGTTTTGGCACCGCGACGTCCCATGGAGACATGTTATCATGCCAACGTGACGCTGCTCCGTGGTGTCACGACGTCATGACACTGCATCATTGGAAGAAGAGATGCCATGGCCTGCAAAATTCCCAGATGGCCCTGGTCACCTTATAGTAAGAGAACTATGCGTTATCTTCCAATAACATAATGTATGTCAGTCTTGGCATTATTCCTAGCCAGACTCTGAACTAGGTCTTTGAGAGAAATAGGAGAGGATAGAGAAATAACGCAATGTTAATGAAATCTTGCCTAACTGTGGTTTAACACCCATCCAGACACTTCAAAAGCCCTATTTCAGGGTCTGGATGAGAGTAACGGCAAGTTTAGCTATGACTTAAATAACATACTAAATACATAATAACATACTCTCTGGATGAGAGTAACGGCAAGTTTAGCTATGACTTAAGTCCCCACATTAACCTTAATGGACTTTAATGGATATGGGGATGCTATGATAAAGCACCATTTGCCTATCCTTTATATATCCTTAATCCTTTGCCTATCATATCATAATCTGCTTATCATTAGCTAGTTTGGAAACAATACAATGTTTTATGGGAGAAAACATGGCTTGATGTTACGTTATTGTCCTTTGATAATGCAGCGTTACTCTTAAGGTGATGTTAACTGGCATCATGTTACAGTAAGTGGCTTAATCATGCTTATTATATCATAGAATTGGCTTGCTAAAGACAGGAGATGGAAATTAGTCAAAACCAGTCATGATAAAGATGTTTACTTTCCTGGATGAAAAAAAGCTAATTTCACCTTTGACCCAACCACTTATAATGCATCATAAGAAAGAGGTAGATCTCTCAGATGTCGTAAAACTTGCCTAAAGCCGAAGCAGCTCTCTATCTTCTTATATAAAGAATAAACCTATAACTTGCACCTAAAGTGAATAAAGTGCATTTATACATAATTATAGTGAAGGGTTACATTGGCACAAGTAATTAAACAAGTCTATAATTTTATATACATACACAATATCAACATCAAAACGTCTAGAGTGCCCTGAAGCAGTCAGGCAAACAAAATCTGTTGTGGTTAAATCTAGTTATGTGAGAAAGAAAGCACTCAGTGAAAAATACTAAGTGGCTTGTAGCTAATATCCAGCAGAGATAAGAAACATGCTGATTTATGGCTTCATTTAGTAAACCAATGTAATGATGCTGTAAATCAGTAGAAAAAGCATGGAGTTAAGTGATGGGTAACTGCACAGTCTTATCCCAAAGTACTGCAAAGGTCCAATGGTCCACCTATTACCAAAACATAACAATATATAAGGAAAAATGCTACATACTTCAATGACACTCTGCTAAATAAACATATAGGAATTCATCTTTATTAATGTATATGCATATTTGACAACTGTTTTATTTTATTGTTTCTGTATCAGAATGTAATTGATAAAGAAAAATAAGTGTGAAATTGTGAAAACGACAATTCATAAAATAGTGCTAGAGGGTTCTAAAATAATTATCCTTAATAGGGAAAATAAAGTGCAAATGTGGCTAAAAAATCAATAAATAAGTGTAAAAAATTGAACTTAAATACAATCAACCATCAATGGGTAAATTCTAATTTCCAGAAACCCCACATGGTGCACAAAGCATTAATTCATCAGAGATAGAAACAAATAGCAAATGTATCACTCACAAGAAAACATTCAGCTTAACTTAGACCGGTCAAACAAGCAGAGTTTCTTCAGTCCCTGTAGATGCCACTAAGCCACATTCCAGAGTCCTGGATGTGTTTGTGTGGTGATGATGTCACTTCCGGAAGTCCTCCAGTCACTCGCCTTGGAACGCGATCTGAAATCCATCCCTATGCATTTTGCTATGCTAATACTGTTTCTTTAGATTTTTTTCACTATAATTATTTGGGCACTTCTGCTTTATAACCAGTTTTAACTGCACTGTAGCTCATTCATAGCACATACTGTATAGTGCTTCTTAAATAACCATATAGCCACCGCATATATGTCATGCAACCCACGTTGTTGGCTGCAGTGGTGTTTTGTTTCCTCTTCTCTCTATGTAGTAGAATAAATACATTAGAAGGTATAAATAGGTTGTATAGAACCTGCTGAAATGGGTTCACCTTGAATGTGGTAGCAGGCTTAAAATGTTTTATCCAGAGGATTGAACTAAATGACCCATACTTATGGAAAATATATATAGAAAATATATATAGTAATGTACTAAATAATTTGTCATATTGGATGTAGCATTGCGGCTTTCTGGTTTATTAGGTTAGAAACCCAGTAACACTCCAAATTACACAAATATATACACAATGTAGTGGGCTTGGGTTTTGAGTTGGCTAAAACTGTGTACGATATGTCTAAATGTAAATTGGAATCAATTTTGGGAGGACTCGTGAACACTCCTCCTTAGTTTTAAGCTCACCCATCCCACTTCTGTTTAATCAGTAGGTCCTGAAACACACATGTGAATGAATAGTCTATTAAGAGATCTCTTCCCCAGGTGAGAGGTGGAGAAAGCCTTTACTGTTACAACAAGCATGGCAAGTATATATTTTTTCTTGCACTTTATTTTTAGATTTTTTTTTCACTGAAATATTTAGGGAAATTCTGGTTTCTACCCAGTTTTAACTGCAGAGTAGCTCATACATAGCACATTGGGGGGGCTATGCACTAAGCTCAAAGGCTTTACATTCTGATTTGGCCAAAAAGCAGGTTCGTTAAAAAGTGAGGCCGGGGACGCGATGCACTAAGGCCTTGAGGCCATTTTTTAACGTACCTGCTCAAAATAGCTCAAAACAGCCACAGCGTACGTGTTGCTTTTTTTCCCCCTGCTAGCGTTCTGAACCTTCCCGTACGCTAGCTGATAGAAAAAAAAGCCGCATGTAACAGTTGCATGGAGATTTGCCATCTCCCTGCAAGACTGTTACAGGCGATCGTACACTAAATAAATACATTTTAATAATAGTGTACATGAACAGGGGGTTTCCGGAGCTGAACCGCATTGGTTTCAGGTCCGAGGACCCCCTACTTCAGGAGTTACAGGCCACGTTATGGGGTGCCGGTATCCCCTGCAGTTTAAAGCTCCCGCGTCACGTGATCGGGTTATTTACATTCTGCAGGGGATACCGGCACCCCATAAAGGGGCCTGTATCTCCTGAAGTAGGGGGTCCTCGGACCTGAAACCAATGCGTTTCAGCTCAGGAGACCCCCTGCACATCTACACTAGTATTAAAACACATAACAATAAACAATAATTCATTACCGTAGCGGCTATACGCTATGGTAATGAAGCAGCATTAATGTATTTTAAATAATAGTGTGCAATGAACCGCATTGATTTCTGCCTCTGAGACCCCCCGCTTCCCGAGATACAGGCCCCGGTATGGGGAATCGGGTGCCAGTGCCGCCGCCATCTTTATAGCGTCCAAGACACGACGTGGGCTCTATAAAGATGGCGTCCGCACTGGCACCGATGCCCCAAACTGGGGCCTGTAACTCGGGAAGCAGGGGGTCTCTGAGGCAGAAATCAATGCGGTTCAGCTCAGGGGACCCCCTGCTCCCGCACACTATTAATAAAAATACATTAATGCAGCTTCATTATCTTAGCGGATAGCCGCTTAAGCAATGAAGGGGTTAAGGCACATTAGCATGTTTATTGGGGACAATTGCCCCCAATAAACAACACACATCCCCCCCGCCCCCTAACACATACAGTACTATAATGGGCAAAATTACTATTATCCACATATGGATAATAATGCATTTGCCCATTTTAAATACATATAAATTACAATAAATACAATAATAAAATTTTACACTTACGTTTTACAGGCACCCACGATGAAGACCGTCTTCATCCTCATCTTCATCCTGCCCATGCCCCTACGGTGCTGCAAAACATGCACAAAAATTACAATAGCCAATGTAATGTCCCCTAACCCCTTAATCACCTTAGCGGTTATTAACCGCTACAGTCATTAAGGGGTTAACCCACCCTCACCCACCACTCGGGAGGCCTACATACCCTCCCACACTAACCCCCCACCCCGTGAGCCTAACCACCCTCACCCACTACCCACAAGGGAGGCCTACACACATACTCTTGGGGCCAATACACCCTCCCCCCCCCAACACCTACAGTACAATAATGTGCAAAATAACTATTATCCAGATATGGATAATATATTATTTTCCCATTATGAAACACATAAAACATCCACAAATCAAAACATGAATTTTTAATCTTAAAACCACCACATTGCATGTCAAAATAAATACAGCAGCTATTGCAAATATTAAAAAAAAAACTGCAGCTACACAAATGTCTGTGAAATGTCACACAATTGCATATAGTGTGTACATGATGCTATTAATCTGTGCATCATATAACACTATGCAAAATATATGTAACAATAAAATACACTATGACTAATGTCCCCTAACCACCAATGCCATCCTGAAAATCATTTAATCCATTTCCTCAAACAATTACAATACAATACAAATCAATTATACAATTCCCTATTCAATTGCTAAAGCCAAACCATTGGCAAAACAATTCTAATTTAAAGTAACCACCATCATTCTAATCTTACTACCATATAAAAGCCTTTATCTAAATAGAAATTACATTATTCACAACAATGACAAAATAAAGATGCTAAATACATTACCCATACATGAAAAGAACCTAAACATGAGCCAAACAATCAATTATTATCCCTGTATGTCTATCCATACAGATAGATAAACATAACATACAGGGGCAATAATACAGCATCAAATACAATGCATTTACATACAAAATTCACATACAATACACCCATTCAGTGTCCGTGAATGTATGTATATACATAGATACATTAACGGGAATTAAATGGGAGTGAAAAAATAAAAGACATGCATGAAAAATCATATTAACCTGTAAAAGTAAAAATAATAAACTTTTCTTTTGTTTACTCACCATTAGATGTCCACTTTCCGAAATCCAAGCAACCCGGAAGCACAGGAATCAATCCACAGGTAAGCCATAAAATAAAAAAAACCATAACAAATCCACGTCTGTGTCTTCTTTCTTCTTTGGGGTCTTCTGGGGTCTTCTGGGGTCTTCCATCTTCTTCCATCTTCTTCCGGCTTCTTACGCCACGCCCTTCTTCTCTTCTTAGGAGGGGAGATGTTCCCTCCTCGGCGACTAGCTTCAAAATGAGGCGACATAGGCTTTTATAGGCCTGTGACGTCACATTTTGGTCAAATGTTTCCCACGGTCCTGATTGGGCCATAAAAACATGTAATTTGGCCAATGAAAAAAAAAATGATGACGTCATTTAAAGGCAAGGAAAGCACAGCCAATCAGAATGGCTTTGCTTCAATTGCCTTTAAGATGACGTCATTAAAAGAAACATGGCTGGTCTCACATGGTATGGTAGCCAATCAGAGCGTGGTAGATACATCCCAACTCTGATTGGCTCTAGTACCATGTGACAGGCTTTCAAAGACATCACATCCATTCTCCCCCAAGCCTCTGTCACATGGTCTACTAGAGCCAATCAGAGATGGGATGGGTTCCCCATTGGGTACCATGTGAGGCCGGCCATGTTTCTTTTAATGACGTCATCTTAAAGGCAATTGAAGCAAAGCCATTCTGATTGCTGTGCTTTCCTTGCCTTTAAATGACGTCATCATTTTTTTTTTCATCGATCAAATTACACAGTTTGTGCACCGCTGTGTTCGGGGGTGTATTTAGTTAGAATTGTTGTTTTTAATTTTTGGAGGAGCAACATTGGTACCGCAGGCCCACGGGGACCCCGGGACGGCCGCGGGGACCTCCGCACTCCCGCGGGGACCCCCGCTTGGTGAGCCGGGGACCCCTGGACCCCGCGGGGTCAACCGGGGACACCCGCCGGCCTGCTGTATGGGTTTTGCGCTTGCAAAAATAAAAAGCCAGAATTTTTCTAAGTCCAGATTTCTTTGCGTCTACTCTGACGTGTTCTAATCAACGCAACTTTCGTGTTTGCTAAGGTTGCGTTGCTTAGTGCATCCCGCTTAAGGGCAGATTTTCACGCAAACAGGGCTGCGATCGAGCAAAGTTGGACTTAGAAAAAATTCCTGAAAAAAAGGCATTTTTAGACCGCAAAGTGCCTGTTTGCGTTGCTTAGTGCATCGGGTTGAGCCAAAAAGCACGATCGAAGAGCACTTTGCGGTCTAAAAGTGACTTATCGGAGCTTAGTGCATAGCCCCCATAGTGCGTCTTAAATTTTAACCCTATACATTTCACGCATCCCATGCTGTTGACTGCCGATCTAAGACATTTGGTCACGGCTGTTTCACCACAGCCAAATCACCGCCGGGGCTTGGCTGCAACTTACCCCACCACCGGGACACTCCATCTGCTTCACCATTAAGGTAAGTCACTAACCTTATCCCTTACCCTAAAACCTCTGAAAGTTATCCCCTAATACTAAAGCAACGCCCTACCCTAAAAACTATAACCCTTACCCTAGAACCATTTACCCTAAGCCCTTACCCTAACCACTAAACCCCTAAAGTTAACCCCCTACCATAACCACTAAAACCCCTAAAAGTAACCACCTACCCCAGAGATTTCCAAACTGTGTGTCGCGACACGTTAGTGTGTCGGCTGCAGTGTAGGTGTGTCGCACGAAACCTCTGAGCGATGCACAAACTGGGGCTCTGGGGGGCGCAGGATTATTTAGGGGGGGCGCGGCGGTCAAGGCCACCAAAAGGGGGTTTGTCGAGCCATGCGCAGCCACCTCGACAAAACTGGTCACCACAGGGTGACAGGCGCGCGCTGGGGGAAAATAAATAAATAACAATCCCCCCACCTGATTGGTTGGCGCGCAGCCAATCTCTATCCAAGCTGCATAGTGAGGAGGCGCCTTTTCCTGCATGGAGCGAGTAAGGTAAGTACAGCTCCATGCCTCCCTTAGTTCTGATTTGGCCCCCCCCTCGTCCGATTTGCCCCCCTGGTCTGATTTGGCCCCCCCGGTCTGATTTCCCTGCCCCCATATCTCTGATTTTGCCCCCCTGCTCCGATTTTGCCCCCCCTGCTCCGATTTTGCCACCACCCCCGGAACCATTTGCTCCATTTGGCCCCCGTGTGTCCGATCTCAATTTGTGTGTGTGTGTATCTGTGAGAGTGTAAAAGTGTGTGTGTGTGTGTGTGTGTGTGTGTATGTGTGTGTGTGTGTGTGTGTGTGTGTGTGTGTGTGTGTGTGTGTGTGTGTGTGTGTGTGTGTGTGTGTGTGTGTGTGTGTGTGTGTGTGAGAGTGTGTGTGTGTGTGAGTGTGTGTGAGAGTGTGTGTGTGAGTGTGTGTGTGTGTGTGTGTGTGTGTGTGTGTGTGTGTGTGTGTGTGTGTGTGTGTGTGTGTGTGTGTGTGTGTGTGTGTGTGTGTGTGTGTGTGTGTGTGTGTGTGTGTGTGTGTGTGTGTGTGTGTGTGTGTGTCTGTGTGTGTCTGTGTAAGTGTGTGTGAGCGAGTGTGTGAGAGAGTGTGTGTGAGAGGTGTGTGTGAGAGAGTGTGTGTGAGAGAGAGTGTGTAAGAGTGTGTGAGTGTAAGATTGTGTGAGTGTGTGAATGAATACAGACACCAATCCACAGTCAGTCATAGTCACCCACCCTCTCTGTCTCTCTCTCTGTCACCCACCCTCTCTCTCTCTCTCTGTGTCACCCACCCTCTCTCTCTCTCTCTTTCACCCACCCTCTCTCTCTCTGTCACTCTCTCTCTGTCACTCTCTCTGTCGCCCTCTCTCTGTCTCTGTTTCACTCTCACCCTCTCTCTGTCTCTCTCTCCGCCCTCTCTCTCCGCCCTCTCTCTCCGCCCTCTCTCTCCACCCTCTCTCTCCACCCTCTCTCCTCTCCCCTCCTCACGTTTCAAAAATGCATTCAAACATACTGTAGGTAAAAAAGCGTTAACATTTCTCCTGCAGTTTTCTACTACATACATTTGTGAAGTATCCTTTTCAACGATGACAAACTTAAAGACACTGAAACTTGGAAGCTTAAAAATGCTTGATGATGAAATGCGAGTGTCTTTATCTAATATTCCACCAAATATACAAAAGCTGTGTTCATTCCATCAACCTCATATATCTCATTAAAATGGTAAGTAGTTATTGGTGTTATTCAATTTTTTTTTTAATTCTTGCACATATTTACATATTGTTACTCATAAATGAACAACAATCTTGGAAATGTATGTTATTATTTTACAAATCATATATTTTTAAAAATATACATGAAAGGTTTTCATGAGATATGTTGTGTCCCCATACAGTACATTTCGTTATTACATTTTATGTATGTGTCCGTATCTCTTATTAGGGGTTAGTTTAACCTCCGGTTTGCTAGTAAAACTGAATTACTGTGTTGCAAAATGATGCATGTCTAAAAAGTGTGTCACCAACATGAACATTTTGGAAAGCTGTGCCCTACCCATTAAAAACGCTAAAGTTAACCCTCTGCCCTAACCACTAAAACCCCTAAAGTTAATCCCCTAACCTAAAACTAACCCTCTAACTTAAAACTAAAACTAACCCCCTAGCCTAAAACTTACCTTCTCGTCAAAGCAGCCAGTGGTGGAGCAGCTGCAACACCCTCCACCCATTGATTGTCACAGTGGTAAACCATGCCCCCAATATGGGCGTGGACTGCCACAATGGCAATAAATGGGCAAACAAAAAAACAAAGGCACAAAATAAAACACGACATTTAAATAAAAAAATATGTCTCTTCAATCAACAGATGATCGTGGACTTCTGCGCATTGGCTGTTGAGGAGCATTACATCGTGGGTCAAGAGATGGTGCCAGAGTAGGGCAGGGGTGAAGACAGCAAAGGTAAGAAACACATAAATTGTACTTTGTTTAATTGTGTATAATTTTTAGGTTGCCCTTTGACTGCCAATGTGTTTATCTATGCTCCTGTCTTGGTATAGATAAGCACAGTGACAAGCAATGCATTTTTGGCATATGTTTGTTTTTATTTCATTTATTTCATTGTAATGTATTGTATTTTTTATTATGTATGTTATTTTAGCTTGCCCATTCATTGTCATTGTGGCAATCCATGCCCATATTGGGGGCATTGTTTCCACAGTCAGAATCAATGGCTTTATTTTCAAATGCATTTTTTAAATTTAAATGTCGTGTTTTATTTTGTGCCTCTTTATTTTAGTTTGCCCATTCATTGCCATTGTGGCAATCCATACCCATATTGGGGGCATGGGTTACTAATGTGACAATAAATGGGTGGAGGGGGTGGGGGTAGTTGCCCTGGGGAGGATGGTTAGGCCTCCCGGTGGGTAGCGGGGGAGAGGGATTAACATCTTAATTACTATAGCGGTTACAAACCGCTAAGTAATTAAGGGGTTAGTGGCTAGTAGTTTTTTTTTATCGTAATGTTGCTGCCCACGGAAGCCACAGAGGATGCGGAGGAAGACGAGGATGGCCTTCATCTTGGCTTGTTAGGTAATGTTGTATTTTTAATGGGCAAATGTGCTATTATCCAGATCTAGATAATAGGAATTTTGCCCATTACCGTGTGTATTGGGGTTCGGGAGGGGATGTATTGATTTTGATTGTATTGACTGTAATATTTTTTTGAATGGAGAAAAGCGCTATTAACCATCTTTGGCTAATAGAATTTTTACCCATTCCGGTGTTGTGTTGTTAGTACAGGGGGTGGGTGAAGGTGGCAGTTGACCCAGGATGGTGTTTAGGTCTTGCGGAAGTATAGCGTGATGGGTTATCCCTTTCATTACCTTAGCGGTTGTAACCACTAGGGTAATTAAGTAGTTAACTTCTACTGCCACTCTTCCGCAAGCCCTAAACACCCACCCTGGGGCAACTACAAGCTTCATCCACCCCCTGTACCAATGACAAAGCAGTGCCGGCTATTTACCCCTTTCATCACCTTAGCGATTAGCCGCTGAGGTAATTAAACTGGCTGTAATTTTATTTTTATTACATACTGTACAATTGAAATAAATATGAGGGTCAACTCCAGAGGCCCCCGGAGACCCCCGATTTCAATCCTATGCAGTTAAAAGAAAAGAAACTCATTGTTATGCAAATTGCAATTCAGATCTCACCCCCCTTTGGGTTGCGAGGAAAGAATGCAAGTTTTTATAGTACAATATGCATATTGGAGTGTAGTGAATAGCAGTTGCTGGCAAATAAATTTGCGTTTGGGCATTTTTTCAGCTATCGCACTACTTGTTACAGCCAGAGTGTAATAACTTGGTAAAAAGCTGTTTTAGTGCGATATTGCCCTGTTACCGAAGCTTTGTGAACAGCTACACGCAATATTGCTCTAAAAGGGCACTTATAGTGCATTAATGCACTTATCGAAGTTAAGTGAATAAGCCCCTGAGTCTATAAATAGTCCATTCTCAACCAACTACAGCTGAACATGATAATTAGTCACCACTGAATAGGAGATGGAAGTGAGTGGTCCTACCTTGAGAGGCTACAACATAAACATGGTAACTGGATTAATCCACTGATCATCACTGTACCCTCTGATTGTCTTTTCACATTGAGAATTATTCTCACAATGCAATATTTTCTACTACACTTGTGAGTGTGCCCATCTTAAGGCTTTTTTTAAATTTATATCTGTACAGGCATACCCCGCATTAACGTACGCAATGGGATCAGAGCATGTATGTAAAGCGAAAATGTACTTAAAGTGAAGCACTACCTTTTTTCTACATATATCGATGCATATAATGTACTGCAATCATCATATACGTGCATAACATATGTAAATAATGCATTTGTAACAGGCTCTATAGTCTCCCTGCTTGCGCACAGCTTCGGTACAGGTAGGGAGCCGGTATTGCTGTTCAGGACGTGCTGACAGGCGCATGCGTGCGCTGCCGTTTGCCTATTGAGCGATATGTCCTTAATTGCGGTGTACTTAAAGTGAGTGTCCTTAAACCGGGGTATGCCTGTACCAATAAATTTGAACTGAGATTTACACCATGTGGCATGCTCTCTCTCTTCTTGTTTATTTAGATATTCTTGTGTGGTACATACCTTTTGAGAACTGCAGAACTTTAAGGATAATTTTAGAATCTGTTTTTTCATTCACAAATCTTTCTATTTTTCACATTGTCTTGCACTCATCATATCACATAGTTTGGTTGATACCTTTTAATATTACTTTTTTACTGGTAATTACTGACCCACTACTGTGTCACATTTTGTAATTTTGTACGTTACACATGTACAGTAACAGTGTTTCCCCCACCCGGTGGGAGATTTGTCCATTACAATGGTGTATGGTGCATATACCTGCTGGCAATAGGAGGGCTGAGTCGTCCGCCGATGGTAGTGGGGACACAGGAACAGGCTTCTGGGGTTCATACCCCATATATCTCTTTAGCAGTGCAGCGCCTCCATCTGCTGTAGGCTCCAGGAACTGAAGGTGATCTCCCACAGTAGAACTTATTACCTCTCCCCCCAGTAAGGTCACACACCAGGCAGGAGGTATATAACAAGAGGAATGGTTTATTCACTCTGTACAGCACAGTTACATGGCAGGCTTCTGCCTGATACAGTACTCTCAGCTCTCACAGAAGGATGGTCCTGGACCTTCACTAGAGGCCAAGGGCACCCGCAGCCGTCCAACTCTTTCCCACCTCCCTATAAAGGCAGAGGTACGGCCCACACACACTCTCCCCTGGAGGGAAGAGCACAAGGGAAGGCCCCAATCTCAGGCTCCCAGTTGTGTGATCTGCCTTCCTCAGAGGGGGAGGACACTACTAAATTTAGGGTGGTACTGCCTTTAAGTACTGCCAGGAGGAGGGCACCAGGTCTGGCTCATGATTGGTCATGCCCAGGCCTGATGTCACCTCCTCCCGCTGTCATTCAAATGCAGCTCCTCGGAGGGGGGAAAACCCCATACCAACTACTAGCAACCTGATTGTACCAGGGTTTACTGCCAGCCCAAGGGCAGAATAGTAGCCATCAGGTGACCTGGCTTCACACACTTTGGACTTTTAAGGTTATTTCATTCAATTAGCGCTACAATTTATTTCACATACATATATATATACATATATATACATATATATACATATACACAATATAGTGGATTTGAGCTTGCTTAGACTGTATATGTCTCTAAGTTTGGTACAAGTTTCCTCCACAGGACTTAAGCAAGCACTCCATTTTTATGTAACTGCATCCGCTGTTCATCAAAGTTGACCGACGTGAGTTTCACCGCCACTGCTTGATGCTTCTTTCGGGCTGCATTACATCCTGTTTACCCACATGTAAGTGGTGCTCATTACTGCAGGTGAAAATATATATACACATATTGTATAAACAAATGAAATGCAAATAAATATAAACACCACAAATTCATACATACTGATGCAGCGGCCATTATTCAATCATTTCTCTGTGCCGTTTTTGTAAAGTCTGCTGTGTTCCACATGGCATTCACTCATTAATGATCTGTGAAGGCAAGCAATCACACACCTATTTACCGTTGTTGATTTCCGTGATTACTCTGATTGTGATTTGTTTGGGTGCGGTTCTGCGTGTTTCCGCCAGTTGGCAGTGAATCCCTTTGCACAGGGTAACTAGTGAATTGTGTTTAGTCAATTTGCAGGTGTTTAAAAACTAGATTAAAAGAGTGGCCACTTCAGTCATCCATTGTAAATTGACCTTGGTCACTGAAGACGCTATCATATTTAGGAGTTTCATAATTAAAATCTCCCCAGTATACACAGTGCTTGTCCCGTTATTCTACATTGCTATCCCTGCACTTGGTGAATTGACATCATGTCAAGTCCTTATACCAAACCACAATGTAGTTACGCATTTCTTATAGTTTCTGCAATTAATGCTGGAACAGATAAGAAGGCGAATTTAGCAGAGATATACGACTATATAATTGAAAAATATGAATTCTTCAAATTTTCACTGAACCAACGTGGCTGGAAGCATTCGATAAAGCAAACTTTAGCTAATGAAGATTGCTTTTTTCGCACAGCCCCTCCTCCGGGAGATACAACAGGATATTGGGCTGTGCTCCCAGCTGCTGCTGGTATGTTTGCTCATGGCGACTTCAAAAGAAGAAAGGTCGGGTTTCATCCATTTAAGATTTGTACAGTACGTACTTCCCGACCCTGCAGTGTACAGGTACCAACATCGGCTTCCCAATACTATTGCAATAACGGGCCAACCATGACTGAAAACCTGGTGAACCGCAATCCTTGCTACCTGGCCCCGCCTGATTACCAGCTTCAGCAGGCACCTGCCAACTATAATGCTGATTACATGAGAGATCCCAGCTGTTACGCACAATACTGTACACCCCTGACATTGAGTCATCTCCACCCGGTTGGCAAGGTATATAATGAAGATAAATATAATGCAGACTATATTAGTGACCCCAGCTTGTACACACAATACATCTCTGACATTGGCTCATCTCTACCCGGTTGGCAAAGTTTATAATGAATGTAAATATAATGTACTATACATTATTAACTTTAATTCCCCTGGGGGGGGCTAGATTTTCTAGGGTGGGCGTGGCAGTTATAGAGGTCTTGCGCTCTCCCCCCAGGCATTTAAATTAAATGCCGGGGGGATCACGCAAAACCTCCATAATACACTTACAGTACATTCCCTTCAAGCAACGCGTAGTCATGGTAACCCGGCATCAAATTACCATGGCAACTTGACATCTTTTTTTTTTCAGAAAAGAAACTTTGAAATCGAGTGTCAAAAGATAAGGATGAAGTTTGATAGACTCTAACATCGCTTTTTTTAAACGTTGCCTTTTTTTACTTTTATACAGTTAGTATTACCAGCTTCATGCTTTTAAAACTTTGCCACGCTATAGTATTATTTTGGACAACACACTATGCACTGTGATTCAATTACATGTCATAACCTGTAATAAAATTTCACACCGGGATGTTTATTGATTTTATTCCATTTCATGGTTAATGGAAAACATTAGGTGATGCATTTTCTCATATTTAATCAATTTTAAGATTTAGACAATAACTACATTTGCAAAAAGTTAAAACGATTGTTTTCTAATCCTTCACGATCATCTGTGCAGTACTGTAAAATAATTGAGTTGCATCTCACCTCCCCCCACCCCCACAAAGCAAAGGCATGGGATTAGGTATCAACACCTCCCCCGGGCTATAAGAAATTACCTGTAACAGAGAAAGTCTAAGATGGTTTCATGATTTGTCTGCTGGTATAGAAATGTACATTTCCAGGTTCCTCACACATGCGCATTGTGAACTAGTGTAGAAAGCCTTCACTGCCATTCAGACCTACTGTAGAAATCCAACGTGAACCAAAAAAAATTAAAGTAACATTTTTTTTGAGAAGGAGAGAATAATTGTGAGCTGTAAATAAAATCTTATGTGATGCATTTTTTTAAACATTTAATCTATTTTTACATTTATAAAATCGCTACCTTTTTATTTTTCTATGAGGTGGCATACAGAACTGTCATATTTTTGGGGGGAGGAGGGGGAATTCTATTTAAAACCTTCAACTTTTGGTAGGGTTGGTCATCTTTTCATACGTTTTAGGTAAATACTGTATCACACACACAATCATGGTTTCAAGGGACTCAAATATTCTATTATATTTTACAACATTTCAAATTATTTCTTTCAACTGTAATCCTGCACGCTCATCACAGCATTACACCAAGATGAAACATTTTAGTTGCAACTTCCCCCCCCTCCCCCAAAAAGCCAAGCAAAAGGCATTCGGCTCATTATCCACACCTTACCCCTACCGATCGAGGCCATTCACACAGACAGACACATTACGTATGCTTCGGGTCTTGGCTAAACAATTACTTTTCCCGCTTTCACACGCATGTGCATGGCTGATAAGAAGACCTGAACTGTAATTTGGCTAGAATGACTTCACTGCCAATGTGAATTTCAAGTCAAGTAAACAAACAAAAAAAAAGCATATCCTTTGCCGTCCTACAGTTTAAAGGAAAAGAGAAGTATGGTAGTACAGTAGTACAGTAATTGCTTGGGCCTAAAAGAATTGAAAAGTAAACAAGTAAACAAAAACATGCTTTTTTTTTCCCAAACATTTTTAATTACAAAAACATGCTTTTTGATATGCAAGAAGCTTTTTGAGTAATAAAAGCAGAAAGAGAAAAAAACATTTTATATTTTCTTCTCAAAGTACGATAGTACAGTAATTGTTTGGGTCTAAAGAAATTGCAAAGAAAACATGTAAACAAAAACATGCTTTTTGATATGCAAGAAGCTTTTTGAGTAATACTGTACAGTAATTGCAGAAAGAAACCAAAAATACTTACTCTGTTCTGACCGGGGGACTGCACTTTACACTTTTTGCCTGAGCATGGGCATGATAGCTGACAGTGCTTTGTGCTAAATTGAGGCCCGAATTCAGTAACCAGCGTTTGATCTGCAAAATTCTGTGTCCTCTCTTGTACATGTCCTGTGTACATACCCATGGAGTAGGTAAGAATCTATGCAAAGATAAAGCCAATTTCCCTAGCCAATTCCAATCTGGGTTTCGTCCCAAACACTCCATCGTAACTACCCTGCTAAAAGTTTGCAATAAAATCCAGTGTGGAATGGAACGGGGACAACTCACTGGTGCAGTATTCCTAGATTTTGCAAAGGCTTTTGACACAGTTGATCATGCTATCCTGCTTAACAAACTCCAGAGCTCTGGAATAGGGAAGCATGCTTTAAACTGGTTTCAGTCCTACCTATGAGGAAGATCCCAACATGTGTCCATCTCAGGCTCTAACTCCAACCCCCTGGATATCACCTGTGCTGTCCCGCAAGGCTCTGTTCTGGGGCCCCTACTCTTCTCAGTGTTCATTAATGATCTTCCCACGGCTTGTAAGGAGGCCTCAATACACATGTATGCAGATGACACAATCCTATATGCACACACCCATAGCCTCTCTGACCTTCAACACATACTTCAGTCTGACTTTTTGAGACTCGAAAACTGGATTTCCCAAAACAAACTGTTTTTAAACACTGACAAGACTGTAACAATGGTATTTGGGACCAAGACTAAATTTGTAAAGCTTCCAGTGACTGAGCTCCTGATTAGAACCAACGCGAACACCACCCTAACACCTGTCACTAGTTTTAAATACCTGGGCTTATGGTTTGACTCCCACTTAACATTCGGGATGCACATTGATACCCTGACAACCAAGACCTATGCCAAACTAGGGGTACTTTACAGGAACAAATCCTCCCTAAGTCTCCTGGTCAGAAAGCATATCGCAAAGCAGATGCTAATGCCAATTATTGACTATGGAGACATAGTATATGGCTCGGCACCTCAAACCCACCTTAGCAAACTTGACACCCTCTACAATTCAATTTGTCATTTTGTTCTCCAATGCAACTACAACACACATCACTGCGAAATGCTCAAAGAACTAGATTGGTCAACACTAGAGTCTAGGCGCAAAGTTCACCTTTCCTGTCTTGCCTTTAAATTCTTCATGGGCAAGCTACCCAGCTACCTGAACAAGCTCCTCACCCCTACCACTTGCAGCACTTATCACCTGAGATCAGACTCCAAAAGACTGTTCATGGTCCCAAGGCTCAACAAAGTATCCGGACGTTCCTCCTTCTCCTACCGTGCACACCAAAACTGGAACAACCTACCAGAGACTCTCACATCCACCCCCAGTTTAAGTTCTTTCAAATCTAAGGCTGTCTCACATTTTAATCTGGTCTGTAACTGTTTCATACGCTCATAATATATATTTTCTTTAACTGTGCATGCAATGTCTTTTATATAATGTATACCCTGTTCATTTATGTATCTGTACTTGCAACCATGTATTATTTGTTTTACTCTGTGCCCAGGACATACTTGAAAATGAGAGGTAACTCTCAATGTATTACATCCTGGTAAAATATTTTATAAATAAATAAATAAATTCTAGGTGAAACATGTCAGTGCAATCCTCTTTTTTTGCACATTAAATCATTTTTATTCTCTCCCTTTTGCTTCTTTGAATTTTGTGGTGAAGCGTTTTACCAGGGCTATATGCCTTGTTTTTCCTAATGTACTGTAAACCTTTAGTCCTATTGTACTGTAAAGGGCTGTAGCCCATGCCATGCATGCTTTGTCTCCTCAAACCCCCCCTAACAGCAGAAGAGACAAAGCACTGTAGTCATAATATACTGTTCCCCATGTCATGCCCTTTCTCCCAAAACACCCCAAAAATCAGGATTAAATAATGTACGGTGCGATTGTAAATATATAATATTATCTCTTTCTTTACAGACCAAAATGTCCAAGAAGCACCAGCCATTGAGAAAAAGAAAAAGACAAGATTGTAAGTTTGGAAGAAGAGGCGACGTTGTATTTTTGTATTATGCATTTTTCGTTTGTTATCCTGAAAAAATAAAAAATTCATTCTTTATATATACTTTTTGGTGTCTTCATGTGTTACTATTTAGACACTTACAGCAGTACAGGTACAGTACTACGCTGTACTGCACATAAATTTGTAAAGGCATATATATATATATATATATATATATATATATGAATATCTGACATACAGTACAGTACCGTATACAGTATATCAATCTTGAAATTAAGTTGCTTTTAGCGCTTAAATAGTACTATAAAAAAAATAAAGAACTGATGTAGTTTAAATATAGTATATCTAAATACTGTTAATCTTTGACATGCACTATAAAAATCTTTAAAATCCAGTACATACTGTAATGTAAAGTTCTAAATGCATTTAAATATATAAAAAGGTCTCATTGAGATACTGTACAGTATATAACTACAGTATAGCACATAAACGGTGTTTTTACTATATAGAGTACTGTAGATACACAAAGAGCAGTACTACTGTACAACAGATATCTAGCGACTCTGTGGGGAAATGCACTGTACTGTATTTTACTGTACAGTAATGAAATTAATTTGCTTTTAGTGCTTAAATAAAGTTGCAGTACAGTATGTACACTATATTATATAAATCTAGAAAAGAAAAGTTGTTTTTACTATTTATATACACTACCAGCAGTACTGTACTACTGTATAGCAGATATTTAGCGACTCCATGAGGAAATGCACTGTATCTTACTGTTCAGTCACATGCATGCGCAGTACTGTACTGTACATTCCCCACATACGCAGAAATATGATGACACATATATGCGTTTCAACAAGGTTCAAATTTAACATAAAAGCATGCGCAGAAATGTGATGAAACGCATATGCGTTTCAAAAAGGCTCCAATTTGACATACACGCATGCGCAGAAATGGGATGACACGCATATGCGTTTCAACAAGGTTCCAATTTACATTCGGAAAGAGAGCAACGTTGTATTTTTGTATTATTCGTTTTAGCTTTATTATCCTGTACAAATAAAACATTTAATTTGTTAAAAATACTTTTTGTTGTTTGTGTTCATATTTTAAATCTTCTACAGTTTGAGGATTTTTGTTTGGGTAAAAGCTAAGGAGCCTCAAAGAACCTCTTTCCCATGTACTGTATATGAATTCATATTTTTAATCTTCAAATTACAATTACACATACACATGAAGTACTGTACAGGAATAAAAGACAGGTTGAATGGCAATTAGATTTTTTAAGATGACAACTCGCGATTGCTCACTTGAGTTTCTCGATGGTATTGCAGACAACGCTAAAATGCCATTTTCTGCACTTCATCAAAACACTAGTAAACTCGCATCTTAACACAGGAGAATTTCAAGACATCTCGAACCAACTCGGGGTGTGCAAAGGAATACAACCCGTGCAATGATCGGATAACGGCCGCTGCATCTGTATAGGGGGGATTTTTCTGGATCTCTATTAAATTGCTTACATTCTTGATGGCATTTACGAAAAACTGGAAAATGTTAGTTCTTCATTTGTATCCCATTGGGTTAACAGTATACTATCCAAATTTAAAATCCATCTGGACTCACACAGGAACAGCACCTTATCCATATTGCTTACTGGTGAGCCCAGTTGTACCTGTTCTAAGCCAATGAAGCTTATACCTGTGGTTTTCCTATTGTGTATATCATTAAAGTGGCATGCTTTTAACATTTTTGTTATTTACAGCAGTGTTATACAATTCTTTGGCTGAATTCTCTTTTGGTCTTCCCAACATAATTTTTTTTGACACTCACAGCTTAGTAAATAAATGAATCCCTTGCTTCTGCAATTGATATAGGATTTTATCGTAAAGCTCCTTCTGCCAACAGTATAAATAATAATAATAATAATAATAATAAACTATCTTTATATTTACATGCTTAGCAATTTCAACATGGGGCATTACCTGTAGTTATCCTACCTATTTTAAATCAGGTTTGAGATGAAGGATTTTGGACAAAATAGCTACTTACCAAAACATATTTAACATTTTTAGATCTTCTTGGTGTCATATTAGGATAGTCTCTCAAAATTATCCTTAAATATCCATCTTTTAAAAATAATTATCTAATACTTTCCCAAAATGTCTGACCAGTAATTATTACTAATGACCTTGATGAATCCACATTCTTCTTAGGGTTATATTTATAGAGTAATGCTATCCTGCTGGTACTTTTATCTCTTTTAAATCCCTATTGAATACATTTCTTAGAATAGCATCTCTGTTAACAGTACATTTGTTAGAATAACCCCTCTGTCTCAATTAGGATGCTAGATCCATAGCTTTATCCTCAAGCTAAGGATCTAGCATTCAGATTTAGAGAGAGGGGTAATTCTAACAAATGTAAACAGAGAAGCTATTTGAATAAATAGGGACAATTACCAACAGTAATTTATATATTTTGTAAATCGCTTGGCCGGTTACGCCACCATTTGTTTAGCGTTGCTATCACGGTATTCAGAAAGCCTTGTATACCTGCAATAGCAAAATGCCCAAAACTGGCAAGGAGCCAGCGACGTGATTTTCGCCTCTCTCAAAAGGGCTCACTCAGCGACCTACTGTGATCTGGCCGGCGCATCTCGCCAGCGATCGCAGGATTTTAATAACATTTTTAGTATATAAAACACAGGGCCTGTGACATCATATTTTAGGTATCTGCGTGAAAAAAAGAATAACGTTAGTTAGCGCAGAATAAAATTGCTAATTTATGTATCAAACAAATATTTTGTTGACGCAGAACAGATGTTTCATTATATACTCTAGGTGGACAAAATTTATTATTTTCACAGTATGGCTATTTTAAATAATATTACACTAAACATTTATATTTACTAATCCTAATTATAAATTTAAAAAATACACAGTAACTGTAACAATCAGCTATTCAAAGTTCATCAAACCTAAATTAGTAACAACGAAATGTATGAATTCACATAATGACCTTCATACATAAAAACCACTTGTATTACTTTTTAGCACTAAAAATTGGCACGCCATTACAATTCAAATATGATTTCCGTACATAGTCCCCTATCTGTCAAGAGCTCCTTTCAAGCAATCATTGCTAATTAGCAGCATGTGTTAGCTGAAACACGAGAAGAAAATGTGCACTGTGCAGGTTGTCAGCCTGGTCACAGCGCGGGGTGATAACCAGTCACAGTAGAATGACCAAACCTTTAGCAGGAAATCACACAATAGTCTGTCAAAAGGTATGCAGAGTACTATTGTCCCTAAGGCTAAGGCCCCGCTGCACGCGCCCGCACGGCCGCCTTGCTTGCCGGCGGCGCGTGCAATTCACTGCACCGCGATCTGCGGTCTGCAGTGAATTTTTTTCCGGCGCGGGGGGGCGTGGCCAAAATGGGTGGGGGGGGGGGGGCGGCCATGACGTGAGGGGGCGGGACCGCCCTACAGCACAGCACTGCAGCCGCCCCTCAGCCCCTCGGCCCCCTCGGCCCCATGGCACCCTCTGCACCCTCACACACACAGGCACCCTCACACACAGGCGCCCTCACACACTCACAGGCACTCACACACACACCCAGGCACCCTCACACACTCACAGGCACTCACACACACACACAAATACACACGGGGGGTGAATCGGAGGGGGATAAGAGCAAGAGGGGAATCAGAAGGGGGATCGGAGCAGAGGGGGGAAATCGGAGCAGGGGGGTGAATGGAACGGGGGGATCGGAGCAGGGGGGGAATCAGAGGGGGGAAATCGGCATGGGAGGGTGAATGGAAGGGGGGATCGGAGCAGGCGGGGGGGAAATCAGATTGGCTGCTGGGATCCAATCCGTGATTGGTTCCCTTGCATGCCACCGTGACGCAGCACTCGCGGAAATCACAAGCTCCTTTTAGCTCCGTCTGGCTGACGCGTCACAGCACGCAGTCAGCCACGCCGGAAGGAGCCAGCGGGGACCTCAAAAACAGAGGCAAGCAGCTGGTGGTCTGCGGCCGCGTCTGCGCACGCCACTGGCCGCAGCGGGACCAAAGCCTAAGAGCATAACAGTGAACTACACCCCTGAAATATTTGTGATTGTACATACTGTAAATGTGGTAAATTAGTTATTTTGTAAGGATGTATAAAGAAAACCATAATAAATGTTGGTAATTTTCTGAATGTAAAAATGCGGTTACAAAAGTTTCCTGAAAATTATGTAAATCTTAATGTAAGCATTGCTAGTATGATGTTAGCTGAATATTCAGTGGTTCAAGGACAATCAACCACTGCCATTCACTGCCAGAGGCTCTAGGATATATTGCAGAGGTGCACAAATTATTTTACTTTCCAGGGGTGTATTTTTAGGAAAATCAGATCAGTCTATTTTTCTCTGTTCACTGCAGAATATTCCAGGCATTAGCACTGTGTAATATCCCTCTCCTAATAGTAGTTTGCATCTTTCCTCACCAGCTCTGGTCATTTGTCTGTATATTTTGGTTCTCATATTTACTACTAATGTGTGTGCCATGCAAGGATGGGACAAAGAAATTGGTCATGTACAGTAATATAGCAGGCATAGGATTATCTGCCCTTTTCAGTATTAGGCCGAGTCCATAGAAGGACAGGCCGTGCTGAGCCGTGCGGACGCTCCGCGTTGAGCCCCTGCATCCTCAATGAGGATGCCTTGAGAGGGGGCTCACGCGAGCGTCCGCAGGCGTGCTGACGAGTTGGAGTTTTCAGCCGAGCGCCAAGCTGTTTTTCAGCGCGCTGTCGGCTGAAAACCTCCAATCACGTCGACGTCAGTGCGTCGCGGGCGATTGGCCCAGCGACGTCACTGACCCGCCTCCCTCAGTCTCCCCCCGCCTCCGATCGCGCCCGCTGGCTCGCCTGCGCGGGCATGAATTTGCGCAGATTTCAGCAGGCGAACCTCAGCGTCAGCGCGGCTCAGATCTCCTCACCCCTCTATGGCCCGGGCCTTAGGTTCACAAGCTCTTCACCCAAAGCTACTTTGTAAATAAATTTTTTAAAGCCGTACTGAAAGACTAATTAAAATTGAGTTGACACTGTCTTTGAATTCCCCATTAAATTAGACACAAATAAGTTGTAGTGAGTAAAAAAGTTACACAAAACCCTCCACCGTACCGCAAATAAAAATCCCACTTGTGAACACATTCACGTCTCAAACATGTGCACCAACCTGCCTTTCCTCATTATCTCTTAGCATACAATGCTTCCACCACAGCCAGGGATTCTGGGTAATGGCCTTTAAATGAGCACTCACAGTGTGTCACATTTCGCTTCTTGTCAACTTTAATATGGAGCCCTATAAGCTTATGCTTGTCGCATTACAAAACTTTTTCAGCACAGACTGGGTTAATGAAGTGCATAGCCAGTAAACCTACTCACAGACAGTTGTTTGAAGTGAAACTTCTTTGCTGGCACCTACTACAAACCAAAATCTCATAGGACTAAAAGCGCTGCATGGAGCCGAAAATCCTTACTGCCAGGCCTATGCACGATCGTGTGCGCACGTGCACGTTTGTCTGCCCTGCTGCACACCTGCTGGCTAAAAGAAGTGAGTGGTGCCATTTGCACATGCGCAAAATCCACTGACATCGCCCGCACATGTGCAGACACGGACAGAGCCGCCAGCACATGGCCAGAAGTGGTCGGCGACCACCTGCACATGCGCAGAAGCAGCCGGCGCCACCTGCACATGCGCAGAAGCGGCCGAAGCAACTTGCACATGCGCAGAAGTGGCAGGAGCCACCAGCACATACGCAGAACTGGCCAAAGCCACCTGCACACACTCATGAGCTTGCACATGCGCACAACAAACGAATAGCCGGTTGGGGGAAGGAAAGAGCACAAACCCAAGGAGGTACTGACACACACACACCTTTTGCAAGCAACGGCATTTACATACTTTAAAATCAATTACAATCATAAAAATCAACACACAATTTCATTTACAAAAGACAAAGACGTTTCACTTAACATGCACGTGCTCTGCACAGACCCTTTTGTTTTTTGTGTGCCCTGTGCTCAAATTCCCGCAGTGATTTGGGTGATGTTACTTGTGACCATCATCCTGAAGTCAGAAAAATCCTTTTACTATCCACAAATCTCTTCAGCCGGAGGGTCAAGAAGGTCTTTGGGGTCTTTGATACCATCCTCCAATCAGAGATCCGGACGTCCTCCTCTTTCGTCCGAAGCCTACTAACCCAGGTTGTTTTCTCTCGGCAAGAGACGGTGACTAACCACAAAAACCTGCAACAAATCCGAAACATCCAAAACAAAAAGTGCTGAGCCGTGCCCTGTGACAGTGCTTAAGTGCTCCAAGCACTCGGCCAAGATTAACCGGTGGGTTAAAAAATTCACCTGGTCAAAAGGCCCAGAGTGTGATGATGAGTGAGAGAAATCATTGCATGAGTTAAAATGTGTCCATGCTGGGAACCGTTCTATGCACCACTCATGCTGCTGCTTCTGGACTATCTTACCCCATGGTCAACTCTCCACGGTTGGCACCCAACTGAGTTGTCGTCTCCTGGTTTTATAACTTGGGGTGCATGGACCACAAAGAGTCTCAGACTCTCATTCCCGCTTCTGGGTCAGGCCAGAGGACTTAGTGTGTGCCAATATCCATTTTACCCCTAACGCAGAAGGAACAGAAACTGCACTTGATGTTAGCCGAAAGGCACAGAAAGCTGTTACACCATTTTGGGTATCATCAGTATGAGGTTGGCAACTGGGTCTGCAATTTGAAGCTGGTAGTGGCTACAACCAGAAACAAAATAAGTTATGGTGAGTAAAAAAGTGAAAAAAACCTTCCACTGCACAGTGTACAGCAAATAAAAATACCACTTGTGAGCACAATTACATGAGAAAAGGTGGGTTTGTGTCTGGTTGTAACCACTACCAGCTTCACATAGCAAAGCCAGTGAACCACCGATTGATAGGACCCAACAGTTCAAAACAACTGTCTGTCTGGATTATTGGCTATGCACTTCTTTAACCCAGGCTGTGCTGAAAAGCTGTGTAATACAGCAGGCATAAAAAAGGGGTCCATGTTAAAATAGACAGGAAGCAAAAAGTGACACACTGAGGGTGTTATGCACTAAGCAGTGATAAGTGCTTTTAAGTGAGCTAAAAAGCCATTATAGCGTGATACTGCCTGCTGTGAGATTCACAAAGCAGTGCTAAGTCTTTTAAGTGAGATAAATGCCTTTATAGCGCGATACTGCCTTCTGTGAGATTCACAAAGCAGTGATAAGTGCTTTTAAGTAGCACGATACTGCACTGTTATCACTGCTTTGTGAATCTCACAGCAGGCAGTATCACGCTATAAAGGCATGTATCTCACTTAAAAGCACTTACCAATGCTTTGTGCATAGCACCCAGAAAACCCACTTATCACTGCTTAGTGCATAACCCCCTTAGTGTTAATTTGCATGTCATTACCCAGAATCCCTGACTGCAATGGAAGCATTGCATGCTAAGAGATCATGGGCAAAGGCAGGGTTGTAGACCTGTCTGTGATGTGAATGTGTTCACAAGCGGTATTTATATTGGCTGTACCCTTTAAATGAGCAGATTAGGTGGTTAGAGACCGATTAAGATCTAGAGAGTCTATTGTACAGTAGGTGTGTGGCACTGTTGAAAGCTGTTTATTGCTTCTATAATAGTGCTGAAAGTAATGTTTCTATAAATGAGCAAAGGTGGATTCAATTCCTCAGAAGGGAAAAATGTATCTCTCAATCTCTTGTCAGCAATGTGCTTTGCAATCACATTACACTTGAGACTTTACCAATAACTGCCAGGACTGAAATGGCAATAGTCCACTTCTAGACGCCACTTAATGGTAAGTTATGCATAAAATATTTCTAACATCTCCAGGGCCTCTTTAATCTCTTAGATTTGTTTGTCCAGAGCATGATTAGGCGGTATGGAATTATCCAATTTTGCATACTGAGCCATCAATGTAAACATTTCTTTGATACTCGCCAGCTATCAGTGTAAGGCTGAAAGTATTTGATGCAGCAAATCCTCTCCAGAATCCTGTATGTAAAAAAAAGTTGTTTTTTTTAGTGTTCAAAATAATGATTTTCCTAGTCTCCCATTTCTGTGTTTACCATGGCAACCTTTAGACCGCACTTGGCTCTGGGGAGAGCTCAATGTTAACCTCCTGGACGCTTATCATTTCAAATTCTTATATCTCCTAAACCAAGCATCAGATTTAGAAAATAAAACCTGTGTTGAAAAGGGTATGAACAGATCTCTTAAAGTTAGCAAGTAAAAAATAAAAATTCAAATAATGACGATTAGCACAGACTGCTGCTTTAACACAAACTGGAGTCTGTATTGCTTTTGTTAACTATATATATATATATATTGAATTGTAGAGAAAGAATGCTATAACCCAAACTCAGCCAAATCTGAGCAACTAGTGTAAGTCTCTGGGAAAATCTTGTCAGAG
Source organism: Ascaphus truei (assembly GCF_040206685.1). Lineage (NCBI taxonomy): Eukaryota > Metazoa > Chordata > Amphibia > Anura > Ascaphidae > Ascaphus > Ascaphus truei. Next base: position 59,105,305 of record NC_134486.1, on the reverse strand, counting down.
TAATTGCTTTGAATTATCAAACAGACTATTATTAATCAATAATGTCTGATGCTACAGTCGGCCAAAAACTGCCATTCAAGTCAATGATCATTTTTGCTTCTAATCTTATTGACTAGGACCCTAAGGATTCGTGGCAAATTGCAGACCGAAAAAGTTAGTGGAGTAAACTTCTATGTAAATGTTATGACAAAGTGAAAACAGCTCCTTGTTGGTATCTAGCAACCTGCCTGCATAGCAAGTAAACATCTACAGTATACAGCATGTTGTTTGGAGGTACAGTCCCTGCAAACATCACAGGGAATCAATGAAACTTTAAGGTACAGTATAAAAGCTTGGAAACAGCTTTCTTTAAAAACACCAAAGGTAAGCATATTCAAATACTTTTTTTTAATGATAGTTAGTCAAAAGGGCAAACTAAAACTTAGGAGGGTTTTACTTCATTAAGTAACTTTCCTTTGTGTAAGTCATTGCTTGTTCTCCCTTCCCCCTGTTTGGCCTTCTCATTGGGTGGAACTGTACTGAAATGCACGGCTATTATTATGTGACAGCTAATTAATAGATCTTGTTGTAAACAAGACCTTTCTTCAATTTCAAGGAAATTATTACAGTTACATTTTACCGTAACTTTAACTCTGATTTACATTTAATTAATTAAGCCAATTAGTTTGGAAAATTGCTTGTATTTTGTCGTGTGAGCTAAGCAGGATCGCCTCTCTAATGTCTCCTGGCCTATTCAAGAAAAGTGATTAGCTCTGAAAATGTAACCACCTGTATTTATGCTTACTTACTGCTTAGACCCTGATATCTCTAAATTGCAGAAAGCCCTCCTTTTATGCAAAACTTTTGACATATAACTAAGAACTGCTCAGTTTGGCATAAAGTTAGTTTTAGTTTTGTATTTAGGTAAACACTTTAAGTAGCAATAAGGGTTAACTTAAAATATATATATAAGCAGAGGGTCTTCAAAGCTAAGCTGTATTAATTTCAGCTCAGGGGACCCCATGCTTCCTGAGATAGTTACCTCTCTAGCGGTGTCGGTATCCCTGCAGGCAGAGAAATGAGGTGTCCAATCTAATGGCAGCTTAAATATCCCGCGTCACGCGGGCCAAAAGGAAGTCGTGATGTCGTCTGGTGCAGCTTCCTATTGGCACACGTGACTTGGACATTTAAGCTCTTCAGATATACTGGCATCCCCTTTAATGGTAAGTATCTCTGGAAGCAGGAAGTCCCAGGAGCTGAAATTAACACAGCTCAGTTCCAGAAACCACCTGCGTCAAACCTGTAATAAAAAAAAAATCTTTTTATAGTTAACCAGTATTGCTGCTTTAACATAATATCAACAAAATAGGTTCGGCTTTGAAAGACATAGCTAGCAGAACTACATAACACTTCTCTGCCTTGTCTTGTAATTACATTTTTTTTTCTATAAACTTTACATGCTTGAGAATTGACCTATGCTTTTGCATTTAAAAGTACGAATTACAAACTTCTTGAAATGACCTTTGTTTAAGCCATATTGGCTGTGAGGCTGACCATATGTCCATAAAATTTAAATACAGAAGCTACACCAGTTTTTCAGGGCTTCCTACTGTGTACACGGTCATCGTAACAAAACATTCCCTGACACTGGCAGAAATTGATGTTCTTGCAAAACCTGCAGCTAAACCATATGCAAATATCTACTATTGTTACGTTAATTGTAAGTTCACTGCGTGGTTGAAAGCAACATAGAATCATGACAAACCCAACAGTTAAAAAGAAAAGCAGTCAATAGATTATAGCAGTAATTCCCAACAGGTGTTTCGGGGAACCACAAGAGATTTGTGAGGTGTCTCGAAGGGGCTCGCCAAACAAAATCTGTAATGGCAGATCCCAGGCAGACTAGTGGGTTCCTGAGCCCATGTGAGGATTGCACAATATGTAAGGCCCCAAACTGCACCTTAGTGTGGGTGATATACAGTAGCGGTCAATTACAAAATGCGCTTCCAAAGTAATTCCCAACAGTGCTTTGAATCTACAGCAGCGAGGCAATGTGGGGCATGACTTTGGAATCTCCTGCAGCTATACCACTCATGCTGTCTGCACACACATAGCTGCAGATTGGATCCTTATATAGCGCTTGTTTCACCCATGAGCTCAGAACTAGAGATAGGAGAACCTAACTTGTGCTGACAGGGGTTGCTTATCCTGCCGGCTTTGCTAAATGTACTGACAGGGGTTGCTTATTCAAAATGTACTGATAGAAATGCTTGTTCGGATTGTCGATATCACCCACGAGTACACACATGGACACGCCCACACCAATTGTTAGTCAAATATTGTTTATTGAAATACTTCATTTCGGGTAACAGCTTTAGCAGTCAGGATACCACATGCATGGTTTAACCAGGGGGACTCAGACACCTCTTCTCAGGTGCCTGGCAGTTAGAGTTACTTTTCCTGCGACTGCGTATTCCCAGACACAAGCGGCCTCACTGTTAGTCTTGTCCCAATATGAGGTTCTTTCCCCCTGCTCCCAAGATAAAGCATATATCTCACAGGAGGGGGGGGGGGGCTTAAAGCTAGTCACTGGAACTTGTAACTATTTGAGTGACAGCAACCTGACTTAACTAAGGACAATAGTAAGTGTGCTGAAGCATGAAACAGACACAGGAAAAAGTGGAAGTAAGCTGTCTGAAACTCACAATAAACTATATACTGGAATTGTTAGACTATGTAAGCATTATTACAGTAACGGTAGACATTTTTATTAAAAGACAAAAATTAACCCATTACATGCCAAAAGCTAACCCCTTACATGCTTTGGCCATCAAACACAAGGCAAACTTAATTCTCCCTACACTTACTCCATGCAGATTATTTGTAATCCACCATCAGATTCCATCAGTGCGGTATCTTTGGAATCCACAGACGGATGCCATTGAGGAGCAGGAGTGGGTGACTGCCTTGTGGTTGTGCTGCTCTTCCATGGTGACCCAGAATCTTCACATCCGTTGTCATGTGAGGACATACAAGTTCACTGACGATGCCTCGCTCAGAGGTTATAGTATTGCTGCAAACCACTAATCCACAGGTGGTATCCACTCATGGCTGCCAGTGGTAGCTCCTCCACCACAACCACCACCACCACAGAGACAATGGGGCCAAGAAGTGTCCCTGGACCCTGCCATCCTTAATTGGGCTCATCTGGCCACCAGACCCCTGGGCTACCCTTTTGTTATTTGCCGGGTAGCCCCTTGCATTCTATGTCAAAGTATATGCTTTATTCCTGTTTGTCAAAATGTATGAAAAGTATGAACATGTGCTTAGTGTAACATAAAGCAGAGCCCAAGACTATGGACATGCAAGGCTGAGAAAGAGAAGATGGCTGCTGCTGGGTCTAGAGTGGGAAAAGAGGTGTAGGGACAAAGGAGATGGTGATCAAGGGCAGAGATCAGCCAGGGGGGATGGGGCATCCACCCGAAGACCGAAGCCATTTACTGTCTTCCCAGCCAGAGTGGCACCAGCCCAGTGGAAGATATCCTGTCAGCCAGGGGAAGCTGTTGCTGAGTTCCTCTAGTAGACACTGCGCTCATTGGCCCATTTGAACCTCCCTACACAAAGCCCTTTAAATCTGTATTTTATTGACAGATAAAAATACATGGTATACAGAAAGATATTTTGTGACTGTTTAGTACAAAAAAGTATATTAATTACAATCATTAATATACATAGTTGATTCATGCGCAGATGCTTCCTACCCCATCGGAGAGTGGAAGCAAGTCCTTAGTAAGCCTTTAATGTGGTGCTTAGCACCTAGCCAGCTAGGATTCCCGGTGTATGCCCCATTTTTTATAGTATACTGTAGCTGAAGACCACAGCATATGCAACAAGTCAGCCGTTTCTCCACATTGTTTAGGGCACAATGGGGAGGAGCCTGGAACAAACTTAGATAATTTGAGTGGGGTGAGGTACCATCTCATAAGAACCTTATATGCGTTCTCCTTTAGTGTGGTGCATATTGAGCTCTTTGCAGTAGCTAAGAATATGGTGTTCCAATCCTCATCATCTAGAGTCTCCCCTAGATCTGTCTCCCATTGATTTCTAAATGACGGGGTTTGTTGACTTGAAGTTATAGAATCAACCACTTCTCCGTATATTGTTGATATAAGTCCCTTAGTGTCGGTTTCAGCCCGACAGAGCTTTTCGAATTTCGTCAGGGGGGGATATGGGGCGAATTTGTTGTAAAATGCTCTGAGCTGGAGGTATTTAAAAAATTCTGTATGGGGTATATCTTTTTCTAATCTAATATGGTCGAATGTTTTGATTTTTAGATTATAACCCTCCAGGTCTTTAATTCTAAGGTATCCTTTTAATCTCCAAATTGAACTATTACCACCTACTAGGCCGGGTGCGAACCTGGGATTATTCCAAATAGGGGACATCAGGGAGTTTCCCGATGTGAGTGAGTTCTTCAATTTTGATGCTTCCCAGACCGATATAGAGTTGGTCATTGAGGTGAGCGGCAGAGCAATGTGTTTCCGTGCGTTTTTAGGTAGCCAAATCAGGCTGCTAAGCTCCAATGGGAAACAAGCAGCACCTTCTAATTCCAATCATCTTTTCAATTTAGGGTCAGAATGCCATTGAATAATGTGACTTAATTGAGCCGCCTTATAGTATGATAACAGGCAGGGTACTGCTAGGCCTCCCGCTATGACAGGTCTTTTCATATTTAATTTATTGACTCTCGGTTTTTTCCCTTTCCAGACAAATTTAGACATTTCAGACTGAAGCGAGAGTATATGCTTCAGTTTGAGTGGCACTGGTAATGTCTGGAAGAGATATAGGATACGGGGAAGTAACTTCATTTTAACACTCTGTATCCTACCTAAGGACCATCGGAATAGGTGTTTCTTTAATGTCCGAATTAGGTTGGGATAATTTGCGTTATAGATGCTTTTTGCATCTTTTGTGATGTGAATCCCCAGATATCATATAGAATGCTTTTGCCAGTTAAATTTGAAGTTCAGTTTTAATAGCTTCTCTGTATGTCTAGCAAGATTGATGTTTAGAGCTTCAGATTTGGATTGATTTATTTTGAATCCAGAGACTTTTGAGAATCTGTCTAGTAGGTCGAATAAGTTTTATAGGGAGGTGAGGGGTTTTGAGATGATTAGAAGGATATCATCTGCGTACAGGGCCGCCTTATGTGATTGCGAATATGCGTTTAACCCTGAGATATCCGGATTGTCTCGAATATGCGCCGCCAAAGGTTCGATACATAGGGCGAACAGGAGGGGAGATAACGGGCACCCCTGTCTTGTGCCACTCTGAATTTGAAGTGGGAGTGAAGGGAAGCCCTGATGTATGACCCTGGCTGTTGGGCCTGAGTACAGCGACATAATCGCTCCACTCACCCGATCCCCAAAGCCAAATGCCGCAAGCGTTTCTTTGAGATATGGCCAGTCTATCCTATCAAAGGCTTTTTCTGCATCCAGACTTAATAGCATACTTTGTTTGTTGTTTTTGTTTGCCAATTCTAGCAGATCAATAAATCGCCGGGTGTTATCCGCTGCCTGCCTCCCTTTGATGAAACCGACCTGATCTGGGTGTATTAGTCTGGGTAGGATTAGACTTAATCTATTAGCCAGTAATTTAGCATAGATTTTGATATCAGTATTGATTAAGGATATTGGCCTGTAGCTTTTACAATTCAGCGGGTCCTTGCCAGGCTTGTGAATTAGTGATATTGATGCTCGCAGCATGTCTCCGGGGACTGGGGCTAATGCTAAAATAGCGTTAAACAAGTGGAGCAACCTTGGGGCAAGTGATTTAGCAAATTTCTTATAATATAGCCCCGAGAAACCATCTGGCCGGGTGCCTTTGATGATTTCAGTTCTTTAATAGCTTGAGACACTTCTTCCAAAGTGAAGTCAGCTCCCAGCTTACTCCTGTCGCTCTCTGTCAATCTCTCTAGTTTTGAGCTGTTTTAGAAATCTCTTAAAGCTCTGTTTGTTTTACTATTATGTGCCACTTTCTTCCCATCGTACAGGGAACCATAGAATGAACCAAATTCTTCTACTATCTTTTTGGGGTTTGCTGTATGTATACCAGATTTTAAGCGTATAGCTTGGATGTTAAACTTGGATTGCCTCTCTTTTAGCGCTCGTGCCAGCATCGTATCCGGCCTGTTAGCCTTTTCATAAAATTTTCTCTTAGACCAACTCAATGAGTTATCGGCCCTGGAAGTCAGTAACATATTCAATTCAATTTTGGTGTCTTTTAATGCCTGTGTCGTTTGGGTATCTGGACTATTTTTGTGAGATACTAGGAGGGAGTGTAGTTTGGTTTGGAGTGTATTAATTTTAGTATCTCTCTCCCTTTTCCTCTTGGCTGTAATGCTGATCAGTATGCCCCTCAATGTTGCTTTGTTAGCCTCCCACAATGTCATAGGGGATTTTACAGAGCCTGTGTTCAGTTCAAAGAACTGTTCTATGTCGTGACCTATTGTATCACAGATTTCGGGTATCTTTAGGATTGATTCGTTGAGTTTCCAATTCGCACCCGGTCTACCAGCCTGGATACTGTTGCACCTAAGCTCTATTGGTGCATGGTCAGACCATGAAATATCATGGATCTCTGAGCGAGAGACCATAGGAACCAGTTGACACGAGATGTAAAAGTAGTCGATTCTGCTATATGTGGTATGGGAATGGGAGTAGAATGTATAATCTCTGTCTGTTGGGTGCACCTCTCTCCAGATATCCACCAGTTGGTTATCTTTTAGGTTTTTGGTTAATGAGGAATGTGTCTTTTTGTTGTCTGGATCATTTCCTCCTGATCTATCTAGCGTCGCTTGCATCACAATATTAAAATCACCTGCAAGGATGATGTGACCCTTAGCGACTGAGTGTAGTATTCGGAAGAAATTATTAAAGAACGTGGCATCCTGTACACAGGGGGCGTATAGGGAAGCTAATGGGGGGTAGGGGAGAAGGAAGGGTGGACCAAACAGAGAAGGCTACATGAGGAATAAAACAAAATTTAAAAATAAACATGTAGATGAAAAAGAAAAAAAGAAAGTAGCCATGGATGGAAAATAAAACAAGAGCTCGTCTCGGGGGCCCCCGAGTACGGCTCCTGTGCCCAGAGGGTAGGTCTGCTACCTTCACCGCTTGGGTGAGCTGAACTCCTGTGGTGGAGACAGACCTTCCTGGGTCTTGGGTCCGGTCCCTCTTCTTTGGGGACCGTAAAAGATGACACATGTGCTACGCCGGGGCTATCCCCACCGGCTTTCTTTCATGAATTGATTGCCTATTTAAACTGCAGCAACTAAATCAAACAAGATGGTCACTTAACATACGGATAAAACGTTCCTTGTATCAACTTGAACCTAAACAACATCATATAACCTACTAATTGCATATAGAGTTCATATCATAAAAAACATATAACTATATATATAAATATATATATTATTTTTTTTAAAAAGGAAAATATATAGAAACATATACAAAAATATATATATAAAATAAACTATATCTTATGATAAAAAAATATGACGTAAAAACCTAATCTGTGTAAACTTTAAACTTTAAATTTTTGAACCTAAAATTCTAAGTATTTATAAAACTTTTCTATAATTAATATTAATTTTAAACCCCCGTTCTGCCTTAATGTTAATCTTTAATCAGGCGTCCCTTCTCTAATATCAAACTACATAGATCTCGCTATGATAGTACAACAGTCAAGCCAACTATGTCTGATCAGATGGCCCTATCAGGTTTTGAAAGAACATGTGATACGACTTATGAATCCAACTATCCAGCTATCAATTTGCTCTATATCTCATGTGTGACATACAAACGTAACACGGAGGACACTGGGGATGACATGGGCACAGACATCTGAACATTCCATGTATACCTGTATACCTGTAAATATACAATATTTGTAAATATACAAAGCCTCTTGCCTTGGGTATTTACAGCTTGTCTGTTTACAACAAACCACCCATCCCTATCTAACCTCTTTTTTTTTTCTGAACTGAATGTTATCTATAATCTTAAAAGTCTTCTACTGATATGACCTATTACGGGGTGTCTTTACTACCTAATACCCAGAACCATAATTAATCTCTGATCTTTGCCTTGGATAATTTGTGGATTATCCATGGATCAAAATAATATATATTTAAGGTAACCTTCTTCTATTTTGTCCTCCCCAGCTCACTTATAGCTGAACTGAGTAATTTACTTTGAGGGAATATAAACTGTGAGTTTATTCTTACCTAATCTATATCTATATCTATTTGCCGAATTAAGAGAGATTATGGGAAACTAATTCACCCCTTCTATATTTCTTAACCTTCCTACAGTTAACTAAGCTAGGTGACAACTAATATGTATATTTATTTTTTTTATATATGTAACGGTTGTTCCCTCTGGTCTGCCCCCCCCCCCCCCAATCTCATATTGGCCCCTGTGGTCTATCCAGCCCCCACTACATGTTCGTGTCTGGTGGTGCACCTGTAGGCAACAGGACTCCCGAGTCTCCCGCATGATGGTATTCGGGGATGTGACGCCAGACAGGTATCTGAGGTAGTGGCTGCGAGTCCTACCTACATCACGTGCAGCGCCTCCACCTCATCAAGATCTATGCGTCCGCAGGTAGAGGGTCCTGATGAGGAACTCCTTCTCGGTGGTGAGGGCCCCTGGAGAGTAATTGCAGACTCACACCATGGGGTTCTCGTTGAATAAGTCATCTTTTTTGTGCGTGGTGATAAGGGCCAGCTGCCCCTCACAGTCATTGCTTCAGCCGCACATTTCTTCGTGCTCCCCTTTAAAAGCTACGCCCTCCCAATGGAGTGGGATCTCCTCTCCCCGCAGGGAGAACACCCCTGTGCCAAGTCCCTGGACACAGTTGGCCTTCTCTGGTTAGATATAGAACGGTGCCACTAGTTACTGCACTAGTGGGCACCTATAGACCTTGTTGCTTCACTTTCACCTTGCAGCATCAACCTGCAGCAACACACACACAACCAACTCTAACTTTAGGCAGTGCAGTGCCTTATATACCTCAGGAGGCAGGCACATCTCTGATGTCACTAATCATGGACTCAGAGCATGTAGCCACTCCCATCCATACATAGGGCACCTCACCAGGGTGTGAGGGCAAACCTCCATGATTACTGCTGGCATTCCTGTAACTTACCAGGTTTTGCTGCCAGCAGGAGAGATGACTGTAGACATTGTTATGCATGGCTACATATATATATATTTACCCCCCTTTATTATTAAATATATATATATATATATATATATTTTTTTTTTTTTTTACTTTTTATTTTTATTATTTATTTATTTATTGTTTATTATTTATTAACAGCTTAGAGTCAATAGTATGGAGATATACTGTATATGGTTAGTCTGTCCACTCTGACCGGGGCCTTGGGTCATCCCTGTGAGAGCAGGCAGAGAGGACAGACCACCAGATCTCCTTCTTGGTCCCTCAATGCATCCGGGTCTGTGGTGCTCTTGTCTCGCGAGACTGGATCTCGACCCTCGTGACGTCATCCCGAGGCATCCTGGATCTCGCAAGAGGGTGATGCGCGAAGATGACGTCATCGCCTCCGCGCCAAAACCATTAAGGCTCCCGCTCGGCTCAGGGAAGGATCAGGGTAAGATGACTGCCGCTTCAAAGTTGTGTACGGGTCTGCTCCGGGCCAAGTCGACATCTGGTGAACAAGGTAAGTGTAAGTGGTATCCTGAGTTGACGAAATGGCTGAAATGGGTAGTTTTTTATTCCGGGTGGAATGGAAGAGTGCAGGTCTGTGGGGGATATGCTCAATCAGAACCTGAAGCCTCAGGAGCTGTAGCCTTTGTGGTGTGTGTGGCCCCTACTTTAGTCCAGGAGGGGTTAGGGGTACTTGTGCTGGCTGATGGTGAATGTGGTGGACTTTGGGGGACCTCGGTGATACCAAGCTTGGCAAGGAAGCCCTCTCCATCCTCCGGTCTTTTTAAGGTGTGTGCCACTCCATTTTTAATAGAAAGGAGGGCACAAGGAAACAGCCAATGGTACCTAATGTTATGTTCTCTCATAATATTGGTGATCGGGGTTAGAGCTTTTCTTTTAATAAGAGTAGCAGGGGCCAGGTCCTGAAAGACTTGCAGCTTAACTCCCTCGAACTCTAGCGTTTTAGCCTCTCTGGCAATTCTACACACCTCCTCCTTGGTGCGGAAGTGGTGAAACCGGGTAACGATGTCTCTGGGGGGGTCACCGCTTTGAGGCTTGCTCCGTAAAGCTCTGTGACACCGATCCAGCAATATCTCAGACTCAGGCTTGTCTGGGAAAAGATGTTCCAGCCATTTGGAGGTAAATTCCTCAGGATCGGTTATGCTATCAGGGACTCCCCGCAGCCTGATATTACACCGCCTGTCGCGGTTTTCTGCGTCTTCTACCTTGTCCTCAAGGAGCCTGACCCTGTGATTTAGTGTGGTAACTTGGTCTTGGGTCTGAGTTATGGCGGAGATTGATTCGTCCATTTTTGTTTCTAATGAGTCAGTGCGCTCTCCCAGTGCGTCTGTGGGGCCTATGCAGAGAGCAGCGAATTTTAAAATTGGCGAATTTATTAAAAAGTAGCTTTTTTGGAGAGTTTTATTCTCCATATGCAGAAAAGTGCGAATTCTGCTATGTTTAACATGGATGCGTGTGGCGAGTTTAAATTGGCGAGATGCGCGCTACAGAAACGTGTAAAAACAAATTCGCGCCTTTTTTTTCCCTTTGCAATGGCCGCGAGCGGCAGCTTCTTGCCAGTTTTTTCTGGCGAGGCAAAAAGGAGACAATCGCGCCATTTTATTGGCGCGAACAGCCGCTAAATGCCATTCGCGCCTCTCTGCATACGGATATTTTTAAAACTGGCGAGATTGAGGTTCTCGCCAGCCGCGAGGCGAGTTTTACAAATAGAAAAGAAAAATTGGCACGTTTTTCGGAACTCGACATTTTCTGCTGCTTTCTGCGCGATTTTCTCCAAAAAATGGCGAATTTCGAAATAGCGCTGCTCTCTGCATAGGCCCCTATGTCTTTCCTGAGAGCCCATAGCTCTGATCGGAAGAATTTTTTCATTTGCCCGCAAAATTCTTTTAAATCTTTGCGTCGGACCACTTCTTCATCTCCCTCCTCTTCTGTGAGGGTGTCCATATCAGTGTCTTTGCTGGCCGTCTGTGCGGGAAGTTCTGATTTATCGGCTGGGGGTACTGCTCTTTTCCTGAAGTATGTAGTCACAGGCTGGCTTTTGGTCCATGTATTTTTGCTTGAAGCCATCTCTGAATGTTTAGGTAGGTTTTGCTGTGTAGTAAGTGTGAAAAATCTTGAGTTTGCCGCTTATAATTGTGTTATATAAGCCGGTGGGTACAGAGCTCTGAGATCAGGGCTCCATTCACTCCAACGTCCAGGTGTCCCTCATATTTTATATTTAAATATAGTTTATCATGTTTACAAAAGTTTGTTACATTTACATTTTGTTTTAAAACTCTTTATTTATATGATTTTCATTATAAAACATGTTTGGGATGGGAAGTAGTTAATTCTACGAAACTAGTTGGATGTAACATTCTATTGCCTTATATCTGCTTACATTGGCCTTTGTCTATGTATTGGCCTGTCCTGTTTTTATTTCATCCTGTGGGCTGTTTTGGACACTTGTGAGAGACTTTGTAAGACTGTTCAAACTTCCCTATTGAATCCACCACTGCTGTGTAGACAGTGACGTCATTACACAGCGTCCCGCGACGGAGCGGCATCGTGGCACGCTGAGGGCACCCCAGCAAGCTGCGTTTTAACCTCTGTGCAGAGGATACACCTGCCGAGGTACAGGAGCAGCTTCATATCGGCCAGGAAGCAGGAGCGATTTCACCGAGCCCCAGTACCAGCTGCTGAACCTGGCTGCATGAAGGGAAATCCCCTTGGGAGTGAAAAGACTGACGTCCTGCCCCAGAATCAACTGAGCTGCATCAGCAGAGGGAAGCAAGCACCCGATTCTACAGTTAACAGCTGCCGAGTGGTAAACAGTGTGATACACACTACATGCCTTTTACCAACTTTTTTCATGTACGCAGATATATTACCCCCTTTTTAATTCTATAATATATTGTTGAATTTGCTTCACTATTTGGCGTTGTGCGCTGTTTTCTTTTGTTTCCATTCTCTTAGTGTGTGTGGGGTGCTGAGCCACCCCTGCGTTTACAGCTGCAGACGCCATTATCCCCAACACGGTTATGTAGCACTTATTATTTAATGTATAATTATCTCACTGTGGGAGTTGTGGTTTAATTTTTTATAAATTTTTTATCACTAAATTGATGGTATAGTCACTGCACTGTATATATTTATACATTTAAACTTTATAGGTAGTTAGGTAGTAGCGCACAGTTTTGTTTTTTGTTTTTACTGGAATAGGTATAGTGCCCAAGGAAGTATGTTCATTTGTACTGAATTAATCGTTCCTGTCCATGAAATTGGATCTTCTTTCCACTGACTCATATATTTTGTCAATTGCTTTAAGAGTGTAGGATAATTACTCTCATATACTGTATATTTTCGTATGATTTTGGAATATTCACCCCTATATATTTAAAGTGCTGCTCTTTCGACCTTATATCAAAATTCAGTGTTATGAGCAGGTATATGCAGGCCTAGTGCTTTCATCTTCGTTTCGTTTACTTTAAAGTTTGAGACCAATCCAAACTGGTTCAGTTTTGGAATAAGAAAGGAAGGAAGTGGACAGAATCTTGTAATGTGAGCAGGACATTATCAGCGAACAGTAAATGCTTGAACTCAGTATGATTTACTTTTATTGGAGGATATTGTGACCTTGAAAAAAGCAAACATAGTGATCCCATTAAACGGAGCACTCCGGGAGAATATAAATAGAGTTTATTATGGACATAACATAAATAAAAGGGGAAATAGAAAAAGGACCACTCTAACTTAAACACAACCTAACACATACATCTAAATAAATAACAATGCATTTCAATAAAATAATAAATGACAAAGGGAAGAAAAACACACGAGAAAAATAAATAATGAACTAGCTAAACATACACATGTCAATGTGCAAATACGCAAATGTAAAATCATGAAACTACAGAACAGCAGCTGACATAGTCAATCTGCCTAAAACATATCCTCAAAACAATCTTCTATATTCTGAACGTCATGCCTTGAAAGAACTGCAAGCATATAGTGATAAACATCTGATAAAGGTTGATGTAGTATACAAACCATCTGATAAAGGTGGCAACATCGTTATCTGGCCCAAAACTATGTACAAAAAAGAGGCTCTTCTACAGCTCAGTAGAGCCGGGTGCAATACAAAAAATATTTGGCAATCCAACTACACAATATAAAGAAATTATTGACAGAATACTGCGGCAAGCATATTGTGTTGTATGTCTTTATTTATATAGCGCCATTAGTGTACATAGCGCTTCACAGTAGTAATACACGTGACAATCATATAAATAACAAATAATACAAATAACAGGTCATGGGAAGGAGTGCATCAGACATAAAAGTAACATTTAGGAAGAGGAGTCCCTGTTCCGAAGAGCTTACAATGTAATTGGTAGGTAGGAAGAACCTATAGAGACAGTAGGAGGGCATTCTGGTAAGTGCATCTGCAGGGGGCCAAGCTTTATGTATGATGTGTATAGTATTAGCCACGGTGCTACTCATATGTTTCTTTAAGCAAGTGTCTTAAGGTGGGTCTTAAAGGTGGATCTAGAGGGTGCTAGTCGGGTATTGAGAAAGGTTTAAGGCGGGAGAGGGCTTTAGATACAAGGGGGGGTAGAGAGAAGACATCCTTGAGTATAACGCAAGAGTCGGGATGGTGCATAGTGAGAAATTAGGGCTGAGATGGAAGGAGGCGCAGAAGAGTGTAAATCTTTAAAAGTGAGGAGGAGAATTGAGTGCGAGATGCGGGATTTGATCGGAAGCCAGGAGAGTGATTTCAGCAGGGAAGACGCTGAGACAGATTTAGGAAAGATTAGAGTGATTCTGGCAACACCGTTTAAGATAGATTGTAGGGGAGATAGGTGAGAGGCAAGAAGGCCGGACAGCAGGAGGTTACAGTAATCGAGACGGGAAAGAATGAGGTCCTGAGTCAGAGTTTTAGCAGTCGAGCAACAGAGGAAAGGGTGTATTTTTTTAATATTGCGGAGAAAAAGGTGCTAGATTTTAGAAACGTTTTGAATGTGAGGGAGGATTCGAGTGTGACCCCTAGGCAGCGTGCTTGGGCTACTGGGTGAATGATCGTGCTTCCAACAGTAATGTTGAAGGAGGTAGTAGGGCCAGGTTTGGGATGAAGTATAAGGAGCTCTGCTTTTTCCATGTTTCAGTCGGCATAGGGCCATCCAGGATGATATCGCAGAGAGACATTCAGACATTTTGGTCTGTACAGCAGGTGTAAGGTAGGGGGTTGAAAAGTAAATTTGCGTGTTGTCAGCATAGAGGTGATACAGTATTTAAACCCAAGAAATGTGATTATGTCACCTAGAGAAAGTGTGTACAGAGAAAAGAGAAGAGGTCCCAGGATAGAGTACCCCCACAGAGAGATCGATAGAGGAGGAGGTGATGTTAGCAGAAGAGACACTGAAAGTACGATGGGAGAGGTAAGAGGAGATCCAGGATAGAGTTTTGTTATGAATACCAAGAGTATGGAGAATGTGAAGGAGGAGAGGGTGGTCTACGGTGTCAAATGCTGCAGAGAGGTCGAGTAATATGAGCAGAGTGTAATGACCTCGGTCTTTGGCAGCATGGAGGTCATTAATTATTTTAGTGAGGGCTGTTTCAGTGGAGTGAGCAATGAGATAGAGTGTATAGGAGAGAATAGGTGGTGAGAAAATGGAGCAAGCGAGAGAATACAAGACGTTCAAGGAGTTTAGAGGCAAAAAGCAGGAGGTTGATAGTTAACAGGTCGATAGATAACAGGTTGATAGTTAGAAAGACAGGTAGGGTCAAGCTTGCTGTTTTTGAGTAATAGTATAACTGTTGCATGAATGAAGGAGGATGGAAAGGTACCAGAGTAGGGGGAGGAGTTAAAAATGTGTGTGAGCATAGGGATTTAGTAGGAGCAAGAGGTTTTAGGAGATGGGAGGGATGACCAACTTATCAACAAATCACAACGGAAATTTCTTACAACAGAGAAACCTAAAGTCCCAACTCTGTATTTGATGCCAAAACCACACAAAAGTATAATATCTCCACATGGGCACCCCATTGTATTTGGGATTTAAAGTCTTTGTGAGCCAGTTTGTCAATTTATAGATAGTATCCCTTCATCTCATGTAGAAACGCAACCTACATCAAAGACACTACCAGCGCAGTGGCAAAACACAATAATTTGGCTGTTGAAAAAGGTACCTTTTTAGTTACCAGTATCATGGAATCAGTCTATATGTATCAATCACACCGATGGCATTTGGACAGAGGAATCTTTTTTGAGTACAATGCCACTGATCGTAAAAGATGTAATGCTTCATTGTTCAGCTTTTGAAGTTCATAGTAACCCATAATTATTTTACCTTCTCTAATAATTTCTATCTGCAGTTGAGAGGAACATCCTGTGCCAACCTATTTTTAGGCTGGTGGGAGAGTGAATTGGTGTTTAGCCTTTATCTGGGTAACTATACTAAGCATGTGTTACCGTGGATCAGCTTAATTGATGATGTGCTGTTTATATGGAATGATACACTAAGGAAAAAAGTGAAGAATTTATTAGGATACTAAATAGGATTTATAATATATCAGATGTTAGGACAGAATTTCTTGACTTAAAAATATCTCAAAATTAAGAGAGAATGTTAGACACCGATTTGCATCGCAAACAAACTGCAACATATAGTATACTGTATGCGACAAGCCATCATCCTGAACATCCAGTAACAAATATCCCGATAGAACAATTTCTGCGAGTTCACAGAAATTGTTCTACTGATAAAGCTTTTTATTAAAGAGCAAAATAATTCAAAGAGAACTTTAGGGAATGTGGATATACACCACACATTATCAATAAGGGCTTTATACAAGCTAAAGAGGCATGGCCTGATAGTCTGCTCATTAAACAAACTGGACACAAAGATCAGACAAATACAGTAAGATGTATTGGGACTTTTAGCTCTAATTGGAACCATATACTCAATATCATGCACAAACACTGGCATGTTCTTCTGACAGATGAATATCTGAAATCAAAAATTGGTAACAAGGTGAGCATAACAGCAAGGTGCCCTAAAAATCTTAAAAACATGCTAATTAAAAGTAATTAAGAAGCAACACCTAAATAAGAGGGAAAACGTAAAGGTTCATATCGTTGTTGCTCCTGCAAGGGTATACATACATGCATCCAACAAAAACATTTCATAATAGCTCAAACAGTCACATTTATAAGGTCATGACATACATTAATCGTAGCAATGCCAATGTTATATACTGCATATCATACCCATGTCATTTGATGTATATAGGTAACACTGCCAGACCTCTACGAGAAAAGGATATTGTAACGTATTATATATCTACATACAAAATGCCAAAACAGATCAAATTAAAGGTAAAATGATAACTTCGGAAGCACAATATTTTTTGACCCATCATCTTCTCAAGGGTTTTGGCATTGATCGGGTCCAACTAAGCATTAGAGGTGGCAATTATGTTTTAAACTTCATACAAACAGATAGCCGTTGGATATTCTCTCTGGAGACTGCTTGTCCAAAGGGTCTAAATGAAGAATTAGGTTTACATTGGTTTATATCACATTAAATATAACACAAATGTGTATTGATACTGTATCTTTCTATTCTATAAACTAAAGTCGCGTGCATCAATGGGATTAGTATAAAAGGTATCACTTTGCTATTCATGACACCCCTGAAGAAGTAATTCTAATGAAACGTACATTGGACGCAACCTGCAGTGGTGACGTGAGATGTTCTCTACGTCAGATCCGTGCTTGAAACAAGGTGGCGAACTCACACGTCTAATCCACCGCCGATATGCGGACAGCGGCTACTATTGGACTTTCTTCCAATTTTCTTTCTTCACACGCAACCTGGAAACAAACGGTTATACTTTCTGTTCCTGATCCATACCAAGGAGTGATATCCATTTCTATATACATATACGTAGTACTGTACCATGTGGATTTTTTCCTTATGAGCCTCTCCATGTAGATTATCATACAATTTAGCATCTTCTTATTTTGCATGTGTTGATTTTGCATCTGTGAGTTCTTTTATATATACTGTATATCTTGGTATTTGAGTTATCCATGGCGGTGTATCTAGGCATTTGCTGCTATTTTCTGATTAGCTGCTGTCCTGTAGTGTCCTTATTTAGATTGATGTGTTAGGTTGTGTTCTAGTCATAGTGGTCATTTTTCTATTTACCCTTTCATTTATGTTATGTCCATAATAAATTCTGTTTATATTATCCTGGTGTGCTCCGTTTAATGGGATTGCTATGTTTCCTTTTATTAAGGTCACAATATGCTCCAATGTACTTTGATGGTCCGTGGTAGCACCACGGAAACAATAATGGTGTCTAATGTCTTGGGATTGAGATATATTCAATTTATATGTGGAGAGCTAGAATATTCTTTGTTTTTTTAAATCTACTTTTATAACTTGAATGTCTGTGTTTATCTTTACATTTTTTATGATATATTAATCATGTTTATCTAGTTCAAGGCTGTGTTAATTGCATTGGATTTTGATGATATTTTCTCTCTCTGTCTTTCTACGCTCAGACCAGACAGAGAGACGGTGTAAGGGAGGAAAACTCTGAACCATCCTCGTGGACTCGGCCTGGGTGTACTCTTGCTGGATACGGGAGAGTGCCATTGCCTGAAACAATGCTACAATGGTCATTTGGACCTCCCCTTCATACACTGCTTACTGTTCTTACATAGCCAGCTTGTCTAATGCCAGGCCGGGACACTGGACCTCATGTCACTGGAAATGGCAAGTAGTATTTCTGGCCAAAATTTGTGGAACAGCCATCCATAGCTTGAATCACCACACTGGGTCTGGGGGCACGGGGCAAGGTTGGGGGATAGGAAAATTAAAGAAACATGGCACCTGTTTGTGCTCTGGTCTTCCTCTCTGGTATAGTAGAGCTAACCCAGGTCTGTTCTGATGCCAGACCCAGCGGCTTGCTGGGAGTCCTTTTACCCAGACTTTGAAGGGACTTTTTCATAGCCTGAAAGGGACTCTGCAAAGTCAGTAGTTGATAGAAGCTGCTTGATGCCGTGTCAGGATTTTTAATTCCACGATCCTCTGTTGTGAGAGAGTATCAGACATGCAAATGAGCACACCGTGTCACCTTTTGCCTGAAAAACCATTGTTACATGGAGCCCATATAAGCTACAGTAATGTTCGCTGTTAACACAGCTTTAAAGCACAGCATGGGTATCAGATGTAAAGCCAGAGAAACAAATCACAGACATGTTTCAACCTTAATGGGTATGATCAGTGTGAAGTTGGTTGTACTGCTGGCTTTGCAATTATTTTCAAGGCTGTAGGGTTTACCATCACGTTTTAAGTTATGGTGGGTGAAAAAGGCAACAATACGGTGGAGGTTTCTTGTTGCCTTTTTCACCCACCATAACTTAAAACGTGATGGTATACTCATATACATATAACATATAACACTCAAAACAAGAGTGTAATAAATAATAATTTTTGAGAAGTGGTCAAAATAAAATAGGATGCCATTTTTAATCTTTGGCGATGAGATAATGATGATGATGATGATGATGATGATGATGATGATGATGATGATGATGATGATGAATGGTAATGGTAGCGTTGTGGGCACACACAAGTCACTGGCAGACAGAGCCTCAGTGCCATTGTTACAGTGTTAACTGTCAAGTTAGTGAGAGCAGTGGTGGAAGCGATGCAGTATAAATGCCACCATAGGCATTGGCAAGTCAGTTACTAGATATTCTCTATCACTATTCTCGAGATAGAACCTGTGGTGGGCTGAATGGATGATTACACTAAGTGTAATACTTTAGTGGTGGTGGAGCTAGAGCACAAAATAGAACAATAAAATGACAAAACAGTTGTCAAGTGTGACGGTGCTTGTCTCCGATAAGGAAGCGATTCCGCAGGGCTGAGGTAGGGATGTAAATTAACCGACCAGAGCCCAGGGACAGAGTCCTGTTAGAGTATCCATAGTCGGTAAGCAGGCAGGAGGTCAGGGCTGGCGGAAGTGGTGCAAAGTCCAGGCAACAGGCAAAGGGTCAGGGCAGGCGGCGAGCTCAGGGTCACGGTCCAGGGTCAGCAACAGGGATTCCAAATGAACAGGCTAGCCACAGCAACAGGCAAGCCACGGGGATGGATCACAAACAAGGAAGGCTCAGCCACAGGCTAGGCACAGCAACAGGAACAGGGAAGGCTCACGAACAAGGAAGGCTCAGCTAATAGAACCCAAGGTGGCCAGGAACACAGGGAAGGTTCACGAACAAGGAAGGCTCAGTAGCTAGAACCCAAGGTGACCAGGAACACAGGGAAACATATACAATGCTCAGGCAGGGTCTGGGAGTCACTGGCTGCTATTTAAGCCCTTTAACAGGTGCAGCCAATATAGCAGTCTGCCAGTAATCAAAATATCCACAGCAGCCAGGTAAGGGCGGGTTCCAGCCAAAGCCTGGACTGGAATCCTTATTGTCAAGAAGATTAAGAAATCCACAGCATAATGTAGTGATGAGAAAAACGTTTCAAACAATTAGGTAGTTGGCAATATGTTTACAAAGCTAACAGGACAAGTGCATTAAATGATGAAGCCTTTTTCATCATACTGTAAGGTAAAAAAAATAAAAGCTATATGTCCTTGGGCCCTGACCCTCACCTGTGCTTTACTGAGAGATGGAACAGTAACTAGTTTTAGAACATACTGTACATACAGAAATATTATTAAACAAGCCAAGTACTGTTTGTGCCAAAGTCAATGGTAACCTGGATATCTTGGTGTGGCAGTTTGGTGCTCGTTTGTTTGGGTCCCCACTAGATGGTCGTTCAAAAAACATTATACAGCCGCAAAGCTTACTAAGTGTATTGGTGTTATTGAATTGAACTTACTACTCAATAATATACTCATTCACAGTCAGTGACTCATTGCTACTAAGAAGACTAGTGGCAGTGGACAATGCATTGATTCACACAGATGTAACTCTCACAGGGCTAGATTCACAGAAGTCCATAATTGTGGCGCTAATAACACACGTTACCAAAACTGGGAGCGGAAGTTATTTTTCTTAATTTTAACAGGTATCCTCAAAGTTATGCCAAAATAAAATCCTTTTGTAAAAGTAGCAGTGCTATTAACAAGGATTTTCCTGTCTCAGAGACGCATTCTGCAATACACTGCAATACACTGCACATGAACATTTGTTCAACTTTAAAGTGCATTATTAACGCTCATGAGCATGTTGCAAATGTCAAATAAATAAACATTACTAACTGAATTACTCAGCCATATCAGCTAAACTTCTAAACAGTTGATATAGCTCAGCAGGCGTCTGGATCTGCTACTGCTTCTGAGGCTGCGAGGATTCAAATTTACACCGGAAGAGCTTGAGCTCCTAATAAATGGAGTGGTGGATAACAACTCCAACCCATTAGGGGCTCTCTGCTCCCAAACCACCAATGCACCATATATCAATACAATGTATACATGTCACTTTATATGTAATCTTGCTCATCAGAACAAAGATAAATGTCTTATTTGCAGTGCAGAGGAAAGGGGGAATCAGGTCAAGGGGTCTAAGGTAAAAGAGAATAGTAAATTAAAATGGGTGCTAAGACTAGTGGTACGGTCAAGAAGTAACAGTCATGAGAAAAAGGAAGTCAAGCAAATAAAAAATTAAAAAGTTGCAAAAAAAAAAAAGGTCACTTAATGACTATAAGAAGTCAATATTGCATCCAACGTTTCGGTGCCAACATGCACCTTCATCAGTGTTACAAATAATGGCAAATAACACCCTTAAATAGTGTCCAAAATCAATAACCACCACCCACCTCCCTCCTGATGTGATGTTCCACCGCCAAAGCTGCAATGAACTCCCGCCAAGCCCGGAGAGCGTCTCCTCCCAATTATGTCACGACGCAGAGTGGCCACGTGATGACACAACCAAACCGCAGCAGAGAGGACAAGCTCCCTCCTGATGGAATGATGTCACCGCGTTGGACATGGAGAGGGATACAGACATCTCATGTGATACAGATGGCTGTGGAGAGGCGTCAAATGGTGCGGAGAGCCGCTGCGTTAGCCATGTGCAAGTGAGGGCACGAGCAGCTGTTGCTTTTGCATACAATTAGCTTTTTGGTTCTCCATTAAACTCAGGGAACCTAACGTCCGTTAACTATTTTGGCAATGTCACATGAGTTGCCCTGATGTAACAAAGCTTTGTGGATCTACCCCTTAGTAATTAGCACTTCTTCTGAGCCTCTTGAATGCTGGGTGTAGAGGTCGTATATTTTGGAGGCATCAGATGTTGATTCATGTTGATAAAAGTGAGGCTTTCACTTTGCTACCATGGGACACTTTTGTCCAGTGCTCAGTTAGGATTTCACCAGTTGCACTAAACACTCTCTCTGAAAACACTTACAGGAGGAGAAATCCAGCCCCTCCACTGCCACCTTTGCAAAAGCAGGCCATGTTTCTGTTTTATCAGCCCAGTATTCAAGCGGATCAGAGACAGGAGGCAGGAATGAACTATCCCTCATATAGGCCTCCACCATGTCTTTAGCATTAGTAGCATTAGAGGTGTCTGCTGCTTCTGCACTTGTAAAACTCATGCCATAATGATGGATGATTTCCCATAGCTATAGGCCACAACTTTTGCTGTGGCTACTGCTACCATCACCATCCCTACCAGTGCTACCCATACCCCCACCACCACTACCAAAGCCACTTTAACTGAAGCCTGAAAGGAAGAAAGCTGTGTAGATGGTTATGATGACCACCATGTTGTCGGTTTATGTGTGGAATGTATGCCCACTGAAGCTGCCCCATGCAAACCTTCATTGCCCTCCTCTCTCTGCCTTTCCTCCTCACAAGAGCAGTGACTTCCTGAAAAGGCCTCAGTAGCCTGTAAAGCTCTCCCATCCGATTCCACTATCTAGGCGACAGAAAGGTCTCATCCAGCAGTCTGGCATGCTCCATGACATAATTGTTAACCGCCTTCTGCTGCTCATGGAGACACTCAAGCATATATAAGGTAGAGTTCTAGCATGTAGGCCCCTTTATTTTTAGCTGGTGACAAGGCAGGTTGTGTTCCTGCAACTTGGGCAGGGCATTGCGGGATGTGTATGATCAGCTCAAGTGAGCACATTTTTTTTCTGGCAATTGACAAAATGTTCTGTACATTCCTATATTGTAGATGTAAATGTTGGGGCACAACTCTCATGAACACACAAATACTGTAGTGCAATTCTGTGCGATATAATGTGTATTGTCAGGTCGAAGAATAATAGATGCTCTCACAAGTCAGCTGAATAAAATGGGCATGTATTGCACTCACACTGGGCAATCAGCTTCTGAACCTTGAAAATGCAACATCCAACTTCAGAGTAGGAAGGGATAACCTACACCCAATGATTTTAGATTGATGTCCAGGGTAACTTTAAGCTTGTGGATATACAGTATCAGAAATTCTCGCCAGTGTGTTGTAGTGAGAGAGAAAATAGACATAGTGCAAGTATTGCTTTTAATACAAATTTAAAAAGATAAACAGATAACATTCAACCACCCAGGGTCCCAGTGCAAACGCCGCTTCAGACCTTCACCAGTATTCCCGGGGAGCAGCAATCGGACGTCTAAATAGACAGAGAAGAGGTCTCAGCGGTAAAAACATCCAGCCCTGTGCGTTTCACAGTAGATCTGCTTCTTCAGGGGTACGGTATAAACCTACTCCTGAAAACTCCAAATTGAGATAGCCCACCGTTCATTGATGTCATCACGTTGACTGATACAAAATAAAAATCTTTAATCTACAGTAGAGGCAACGTTTATTCTAACATTTGCCGTAAACTAGCCAGGTTACATTCTGGGTATGTGCTGGGTATGTGCTGGGTATGTACTGGGTTAGTTTGAGGCACGTTTAAGGCATTTCTGCATTGACTAACGACCCATAGGATTAACACAGCAGGGATCCCTGGCAGTCCAATTCAGTTTGAATGGGACTGCCAGGGACCCCCGCTGTTAATCTGATAGGCCATTAATCAATGCAGAAATGCTGGGGCTAGTTTAAGGAAAGTTTAAGGCATGTATTCAGAATGTACCTGGGTGTTTACTGGGTTTTTTGGGGAATTTCCACTGGTTTTTGTTCGAATAAGAGTTGCCTCTACTGTAAACGAACATCAGGATAACAGCTAATATAAGGCTCCACAACAATGTGGCAAAACCCCTACCTAATAGGTGACAAACAGAGATTCACATCAGTGGATACATTAATGCATATACTGTAGATACAAAAAAATAACAAATCCTCATAAATATTAGAAAAAATGCACTTTATAAAAGAGAAAACTAGGTTAAGATGTTGTTCAAATGTTATACATATCGTCAAATATCACAATAAATATCAAATTGTCTTCCACACTATTAAAAATGGACCAGTAAAAATACATAAAAATGACAAACTGTTATTTAAAAGTATCATAGATTTAATATGGATACATAAAAATTAAAAATATAAAAATTGTGGAATATAACTCAGATAAATAAAAAATACATATAACAACCAATAGTAAAAAAAAAAAACACATCATACTGTATATCTTAGAATGCCTAAAGGAGAAATAAGAGACATGAAAAGAAGGGGAAACCAATTAATAATGATATATATATATATATATATATATATATATATATATATATATATAAAAATAAATATATATATATATATATATATATATATATATATATATATATATATATATATATATATATATATATAAATAAATACATATATATATATATATATATATATATAAATATATAAATATATATATATATATATAACTCAATCATTAGGGATTCATATCTATATTTAAAACTTTAGGTTGGAGTGTGTATAATTTAAAAATCCCTCTCTGGGACAGCATCTGTAGTCTATTGCCACCTCTCCAATTTGGTTTAACCCAATCAATACCAATATATGCAAGACCAGATGGATCAGAATTGTGGCACCGTTTAAAATGCAAAGTAACGCTGAGTTTCCAAACCCCTTCTAATGTTACGTAAGTATTCCAGACTCGAACATGCACAGGTCTCGTAGTTCTTCCTATATATTGCATATTGCAGGGACAGCTCAGAAGGTACACTGTCAAATCTGTGCAACAGTTAATAAAACTGTCAATCTCAAAAGACTCTCCTGTTTTATTAGAAATGAAGCTTGTCGCTTTGGTCCCATGTGTGCAGTCCTTGCATTTATTGCAACTAAAAAAGCCTTTAGATTTTGTGTTAAGCCAAGAAACACCCTTAGCATCTCTATTCATATTTTCCTTCACGGTAGGTGCAAGGAACTTGTAAATCCGCATTGGATTCGGATATCTGTGAACATTGTGCCCACCACCACTCAGGATACTACTGCCTGTGATCAGTCAAACAGTTTGTTAACAATGATGAGTACGCCACGAGATTTATTATTTACGAGATTGCGGAGAAAACATTTTCTTGCAGGGGTTGCAGAATGTAAAAGAATATGTTGGGAACCACTAAATTATAGCAAGAGTCATCTGGTAACAAATATATACAGTTACAGTAGGTCCGGAAATAATTGGACACTGATTCAAGTTTTGTTATTTCGGCTGTGTACCAAAATAAATTCAAGTTATTGTTAAATAATGAATATGGGCTTAAAGTGCAATCAGCTTTAATTTGAGGGTATTCACATCCAAATTGGAGGAAGGGTTTAGGAATTACATCTCTTTAATATATAGCACCCTCTTTTTCATGGGACCAAAAGTAATTGGACAATTGACTCAAAAGCTGTTTCATGGACAGGTGTGGGCTATTCCTTCGTTATTTCATCATCAATTAAGCAGGTAAAGGGTCTGGAGTTGATTCCAGGTGTGGCATTCACATTAGGAAGCTATTGCTGTGAACCCACAACATGCGGTCAAAGGAGCTCTCAATGCAAGTGAAACAGGTCATCCTTAGGCTGCAAAAAAAAAAAAGGAAAATCCATCAGAGAGATAGCAGGAACATTAGGAGTGGCCAAATCAACGGCTTGGTACATTCTGAGAAAAAAAGAATGCAGTGGTGAGCTCTGCAACACAAAAAGGCCTGGACGTCCATAGAAGACAACAGTGGTGGATGATCATAGTATCCTTTCCATGGTAAAGAAATACCCCTTCACAACATCAAGCCAAGTGAAGAACACTCTCCAGGAGGTAGGCATATCATTATCCAAGTCTACCATAAAGAGAAGACTTCACGAGAGCAAATACAGAGGGTCCACAACAAGGTGCAAACCATTCATAAGCCTCAACAATAGAAAGGCCAGATTAGACTTTGCTAAACAATATCTAAAAAGCCAGCCCAGTTCTGGAACAGCATTCTTTGGACAGATGAAACTAAGATCAACCTGTACCAGAATGATGGGAAGAAAAAATTATGGAGAAGGCTTGGAACGGCTCGTGATCCGAAGCATACCACATCATCTGTAAAACACGGTGGAGACAGTGTAATGGCATGGGCATGCATGGCTTACAATGGCACTGGGTCACTAGTGTTTATTGATGATGTGACAGAAGACAGAAGCAGCCAGATGAATTCTGAAGTGTATAGTGATATATTGTCTGCTCAGATGCAGCCAAATTCAGTGAAGTTGATTGGACGGCGCTTCACTTTACAGATGGACAATGACCCAAAACATACTGCGAAGCAACCGAGGAGTTTTTTAAGGCAAAGAAGTGGAATATTTTGCAATGGCCGAGTCAATCATCTGATCTCAACCCGATCGAGCAGGCATTTCACTTGCTGAAGACAAAACTTAAGGCAGAAAGACCCACGGACAAAAAACAACTGAAGACAGCTGCAGTAAAGGCCTGGCAAAGCATCAGAAAGGAGGAAACCCAGCATTTGGTGATGTCCACGTATTCCAGATTTCAAGCAGTCATTGGCTGCAAAGGATTCTCGAGAAAGTATTAAAAATGAACATTTTATTTATGATTGTTTTAATTTGTCCAATTACATTTGAGCCCCTGAAATAAGGGGACTGTGTATGAAAATGGTTGCAATTCCTAAATGTTTCATACGATATTTTTGTTCAACCCCTTGAATTAAAGCTGAAAGTCTGCACTTCTATTGCATCTCGGTTGTTTCATTTCAAATCCATTGTGGTGGCGTACAGAGCCAAAATTATGAAAATTGTGTCTGTGTCCAATTATTTCCAGACCTAACTGTATATTGGCTGCTTTTACCCCAATTTTAAGACAAGCCATCAAGATTGCTGTAAAATTCGAATCATGTTGTAATTAATGCTACTAATAATTACTAGATAATTACTTCATAAGTGGTGGAAGGTAATGTGATATTTCTACCATACAGTAGATTTATGTAATAACAATTATTACATATCCTATGGTAGAAAATACATTAGCCTCTCTGATGCCTGTAGCTACCAAGGTATACCACTGGTACAAAAGGGTCTAATATTAAATATAAACTACACTACATACCCCCTAGGCTACCTACAGTAAGTGGCTAGAAATGCATTGTCATGAATACTTTACTAACTACTAAAGCAAACAAGAGGTTAACCCATACCACCACACCCAAGGAGTCCTAACTATCCTCCACAGGGAAATTACCCCCAACACCAAACATTCCTAGCCCCCTTCCCCCTCCCTCCGTTCATAAAGTAATGGCAAATAGCCCTACAGTATTAGCCAAATGTGGCTAATGTGGCTTTTGTCGATTAAAAGTACAACTCTAATCAAACATACAAAATACATGTATTTATGTATTACCAGTAAATGTATTTATATTCAAAATAAAATATACCCACATTTAAATAAACATTGCAAATATACAACCATTGATTGTCACTAAGGCCCTTTCAATAGAAGAAAAAACAAAAGTATGGGCACTCCTAAATACCTATGAGTTAATTCTTTTAAAGTGAAATTTTTTAAGTGGAAATATTTTTAAATAATCTGATAATAAGGTAATAAGTGACGCTTAATACTATACCTTTTACGTGCTTAATCATGCAAAATGTAAATGTTAACCAATAAATCAGTGATACTATTATATATCAAATGATACTGAAGTGACAATAAAAAATGGAAATAGTAAATTGCAGCTCTAGAGCCCTATGAAGAATTGCTTCTTGCGTTCTTCCAAGTGAAAATTCTCTTGTGGTACTGAGCCTGTGGAAATGGAGTCCTTGAATATTAAATGTAATGGTTTGGCTATTACTGAACTTAACAGGTGCCTTATTTACTTTAATATTTTAAAGCCGCCTATGAACTTCTTCCTCAGTTAACCAATTGTTCATTAATATGGAGGTTGTGGCTTCCTATTGAAATTGATTCTTCCCTGGTAAACACAGAGGCAAAGAATTTGTTTAATACCTCTGGTTTTCCCTTATCTCCAATAATCTGCCTGCCCATCTCACTCTGATCTGGGATTTGTTTAACGTAATTAAAGTATATCCTAATATACTCTTTTTTAAGTTGTTAAGATACAATGTTTGATGGAGTCCTTAAAAAAAAAAAAGGAAGAAGAAGATCTATGAAAATATAACGAAACAATGTCAATTCCATTTGTTAAAAATAGCTAATTCCATAGGAGCATTTTCTGTTCATGGCAACCTGTTCTAAGTCATTTGTGGCCTAAAATGTATTCAGTCACCTAAAATTAAATATGTCACTTTAAGTATTTTGAGTTTACTATACACATGTACCTTTTTTTCCCTGAAGAAACAACCGAAAGCTGTTGGGAAACGCGCAGGATGGAGCCAAAGTAGATCCTTGCTAACACTGCACGCTAGCTAGAGCCTCCATTGAGATTCCACGATGTCAGCAGGAGTCGCAAGACAGATACGGAGCTGCAGCACAAGAGAGGAGAGAAACACCCACTGACTGCAACCGAACCCACTACAGACTCTGCGGTGTGCAGCCAAAACAGCAAGCGCCTAAAGATCTGGGAATTCATGACTTCAATCCTATTTTTATTGATTGTTTAAAAAATATTTAAACATATTGAACATATTACACTATATATATTATTTCTATTCTGCCTATGTGGGGAGTGCTTACACAAGCAAAAATGCCAAGTTTCAGTGATCATTTCAAGAAAGTGGAAATCATGGATCCACTATCAATCTATTGATTGGTGAATACAAAGACACAGAAAATGCGAGTGTGAAATCAAGAGATTTTATTGGAAGTTTTATCTGTATTGGAAATACTACACCATGTTTTCCTGTTTTTTCCATCTTGCCCTATACATGTACAATAAATTAAAAAAAATACCATTTGTGGTGCATTCATAGGTCTGCAACCCTGTATTTCCACATTATCTCTTAACAAGCAATGTTTCCACTGCAGCCAAGAATTATGGCATATACATGTAAAAATTGATGAGCCAGCAGAAATAGCGACTTTCCTTCTGATGTCATTTATCTACACTACTCAGTGGGAATATCTGCACAGCAACTCTTCCAGCTTAGAGAGCTTTGTGCCAAGGAGAACTAGAATATTCAGGTTTGATGTTATGTTCTGCAAATCATATCCCATTTTGAAAAAAACATTATTATTGTATTACATCTAGGTATGGTATTATGAAAAACCTTTCTGTTATAGTTTTCGTGTCGATTTCTCTTACATGTTTGATTTATATATATTTGAGAGTTCTCAGCACAACTAAAAGGAAGAAAATTGTCCCATGGACCCAGTGCACGGTATAAAACAAATACAAAGGTATCAAACGTATCAACAAAATACCGGCACAGAATGACAGTCCCTCTGGGGCTTGAAACATAGAAATATTTGCTCACAACTATTATAGTTTATTCATGTATCCCTTTGGGTGCTGCCATGTTTGTTTTGTGCATAATTCCTATCTCCAATTCTCTAATATTGAAATTGTAAATTGCGTGAACTCTTGTTTCCTTTGATTAGATGGTTCACAAAGAACACGTTATTCGTTTGTCTTAGTTTTCAACACTGTTTGTATCTCCCCACTGTCTGTTCTTCTGCAGTGCTGTCTTCTAGGGGCTCTTTTATCTCTAATAATAATCTTGCAGAGTGACATCATTCACTCCTTTGGCTTCAACTACTGTATCTCATCTGTATTGCGATACTGTTCCAAGTTCCTTTAAGAAATGTTATCATGGATGACGCTTCCTCAGCTTAAACACATTGGGGGTTATTTACTTGGACAGAGTCTGTGCAAAAGAATTGATTTTTATGGGATTTGTTTTCTTTGATGTATATGGCTCTGTTTTTTGCACTGGATTTACACTACTTTTGCCGCCGGGAGGCTATAGTAAATAGACGCATTATGTCTACATCTTCCAATACAAGGCTCCCACATTCTCTCAATCACTATCAACAAGCTTTTGAACTTCCTGGGCAGGTTGCTTGAAAGTTACATTAGACATATCAACTCATTCTTCTCTAATATTCATGCTTCTGCTAAACATCAACCGTGTCTTCTTTTGAAAATTGGGAAGATCCTCAAGGTGCCAACATTGGAATTTGAATTGGATTCATCCATTGTAAAGGCCGTGACATTACCACTAGAGACTTTTCATTGTTCTAGTTATACAGTAAACACCTTATTTTATTTTTTTCATGAAGAACATAACTTTCTTCCAGTTGATAGTAGTTTTTTTTAATAAAGAATAGCAAGTATTAGTTTAAGTTCAATAGATTCTTGTACAACTCTCAGCAATATTCTCAAGGTTTAGCATGGGCTGCCGTTGTGACCCCCAACTATATTTAAAAAATAACTGCACTGATGTTCAACCCCTATGTACCCTGTTAAAATACAGCAACTTTACTTGAACATTTATTACGAAAATAGAAAAGAATACATTTGTAAGAAATGAACAGCCTTGCCAAGAAAATATTATAAAGTAACTTAACTTAAAGAAACAGAAAATAAGCTAGTGAAGAGATAATTTTTATATACATTAGGCAGGACTTCAGACATTCAATAATGTTCTTCAATTTGATATATTAGCAATTGATAACTACATATTGTTATACTATATTATAGTATATTAGCAGGTCCAACATTTAGAGATTCTCTGTATGTTGAAAGCCTGATAAAGGTAATTTATATATGGTGTAAATGTTGCCTTTACTATTATTATTAGATTAAAGAATATTATTACGTATCTTGAGATCTGTGTGATGTTCCACTGTTACATGCATCCATACTTATGAAGCATAAGGGCTGCTAGCCTGGTTTTAAGGGGTTAATTGGTTAAGTGCTCCTGTGGTTAGCGGTGAGCAGCGGCAATTGCAACGCAGTCTCACTGGCTAACCACAAGACAAGCAGGGAAAAGCCATAACCACAAAGTCAAGTGGATAATTGACTTGTGGTTAGATAAGTGGTTCTGAATTGTAACACTGTCGGCTGTGGTTAGCTTAGCCAATTAAGGTCAATTGGATAAGTGCGTCTGCGGTTATCGATCTGACCGGGATTGCTACATTGAGTTCCCGACCGCAGACCACAGACGGGGAAATGTTAAACCACACACCACATCAAAGCCCTCATACAATTAAGTGTATAACTGGGGTTAGGAAGGACGTAGCTTTCTAATTTTTTGTATGCAGCAGGCTAGAAAGGAATCATTTAGATTGATATGATTTTATTAGTTGTAACTTGTGTATAAATGAATAAATGGGAATAGCCCTGGTTTGGGTATCTTAAAAGTTATGTGAGCTGGGAATTGTACAGGGCAGTCAGGAAGGACAGCGGATACATTAAAGATTCCACATGCTAATTTATGATCAGCTATCCCAGAGTGATCCATGCATAACTGCAAGTCCGGAGTTCTGAGCCACCCTTTGGAGACGGCTCCAGGATGTCTGCAGAGGTCAGGGGCTTCAATAAATGCCGACCCGGTCCAAGTGTGAAGTGCCGGAAAGTGAATTAAAACAGTTTGCCTAGCAAATGGTGAGGTATCCTGAAGGGGGGTAGACATTCTGTCGCGGGGCGAGGGGTTTGGCCAGGTATGCTAAGCGGGTCAAGTGAGAAGTTAGCACATGACCCTTAGCCTACCGTGACGCCCTTTGCCCGGCTGCAGGAACTGTTGGCAACCTTGCGATAGGTGGGAGCTTGCTTCCCACGCCAAAGATTGGTTGCCCATTGTTCAGATAGGCTTGTGAGGGTATATTAAAAGCCATCTGTTCAGTGTTCTTCGTATTACATCTGAAAGGATAGCGTGCAGTACAAAATACATTTTTCATCGTAACCAAGGATTTGTACTCTGCTCAGGATTTCGTAAGATCTAAGGACTTGCTAATGAATTCTGCAAGGGCAGAACGAAATGATTTCATTTGGCAGAGATACAGGGACCGCCAAAAGACTGTTTCGCGTCTTTTGCTGGGTATCAACCCCGCTCCTGGGAATTGATACCTAAAGACTATATTTCGTGGACTTTAATTCTAGAAGCAATGTATTTTGGCCAGTTCCCGTAAGTGTTTATTCATCATATTTTTGTAATTCAAGCTGTGTGTGTTCTTTATGTAAATAAATACAATTTATTTTATCCCATGCTTTATTCAATCAAAAGATCCAGGGGGTAAAGTGTTAATCAGCTTGGTCTCCCGTCACAATTACCCAGCGAGCATATAGTAAATTTAAGTTGTACTTACCCCTGCCTCATCCTCATCTTCAGCCTCCTCATCCTCCATAGGCAACAATGTTAAAATAAAAAAACTAACTACTGGCCACTAACTCCTTAATCACCTTAGCGGTTAGTAACCGCTATGGTAATTGAGGGGTTGACATCCCCTCCCCCCTCCCACGCTACCCACCCGGGAGATCTAACCACCCTCCTGGGTCAACTACCCCCACACCCTCTATCCTCATCAACACACATATAAATGGACAAAAGAACAAGCAGCCAAAATGGCTAATGGCACATTTGCCCATTTGTTTGGAAAACAAAAGAAGTACACAATAAAATAACATTGACATAACAGTTACATAAACATTACACTTGCCCATAAACATTACACTTGCCCATAAACCTTTTGATTGTCACGGTGGTAAACAATGCCCAGAGTATGGGCATGGATTGCCACAATGGCAATAAATTGGCAACCTAAAAAAAAGAACCACCAAATAAAATACGTGACATTTTAACAAATGCAAACATTTGCCAAAAAATGCATTGATTGTCAATGTGTTTATCTATATCCTGAAAGGAAAGAATCCAATTGGTGGCTGTACCATGTGATGGCTTCCATTATTTTTTGGCTGAAGTGACGTTATCTTAAAGGGAGGGAAGCATATGCACCCGATTGGCTGGATTCCCTCCCTTTAAGATGAAGTGTTTAAAAAAAATCGAACCCATCACATGGTACATCCACCAATAAGATTGCTGGATGTACCATTTGTCACTCTAATGTGACATCACAGGCCTTATATGTCTATTAAGACTTCTGCTTCTAAAAGCAGATAGTGATTTGCAAACCTATGAGAAATGAAAAACCTTTCTTATTGGCTGTTGGAGGACATTTAAACTCATGGGCAGCCCCCGACGTGAACTCCTGACAAAGCACGTAGTAGGGGCACGTAGTAGGGGCTGCAACGTGAGCGCCTATTGGTGGTGAGTGATACCGGCAGCAGAGAGGAACTTCAAGCCAGATGGAGCATCACAGGTCTGTACCTACACCATAATGCCCACGGCTGTACTTCCAGACCTTCCCGGTCCAGCTCACCACCTAGTTAGTTGTAAGTAAAATCGTTTATATCATATATTTTATTATACCTTGTACAGTAGCTGCTTTGTGGGCTTTTTATTAACATTTTTACCAAAGCTGCTTTGTGGGCTTTTTATTAACATTTTTACCAAAGCTGCTTTCTGGGCTTTTTATTAATATTTCTACTGCTTCTCAGTGCGCCTCTCCGCTTCCTTTTATCTTTGTCTTTGTAAGATCCCTCCTGGGGAGCTCACACTTTTAGGAGATGGTGGAGTTCTCCTAAACGGATGACAGCAAGAGTTTAAGCAGCCTTACTCATTTACACATTGGAACAGCACGAGCGCGGATCACTTCACATTGCACTAAGGTAATAAAGCTGTTTTTATTTTATTTTAATAACACAGTATTGAAGCAGGGGGTCTCCGGAGCTGAACCGCATTCATTTCAGCCTCGGGGATCCCCTGGTTACAGGTCACGGCTTTGGCCAAAGGATTTAACTAAATGACCCATACTCATTAGAATACTAATATTGAAATATTTAACTATGTATTTTGTCATATTGAATGTAGCATTGGGCAGTTTTGTCTTTTGTGTATAGATTTGGCCACACTCAGAAGCACTACTTTTGACACAAACACACACATATATATATAGCAACTGTAAATATTACTGTATGCTCATTTGCATGTCTTAGACAGGTCTGCAACCCTGTCTTTCCTCATTATCGCCCAGCATACAGCACTTCCACTGCAGCAAGGGATTCTGGGAAATGACATGCAAATGAGCACTCAGTGCCACCTTTTGTCTAAATGATACATTACCGCATAGCAGCAAAAAGGAGACAGCACTCTAATGTATTAAATACAGCACATAACTCCTTAATTAATACATTAATTTTCATTCACCTGAGTGCTGTCTCCTTTTTGCTGCTATGCGGTAATGTATACTTTTATTATTTATATGGGACATGCACCTATTCATTATTTAATTTCTATTGGAGTGCCAGTGATTATTTTTTATCATATATATATATATATATATATATATATATATATATATATATATATATATATATATATATATATAATGTGTGTGGTGGTGGTTTCTGCAGTTAGACCTTGTAGGGAATGTGTGTTCTTTAATTTTCAATTGGTATCAGTTGTTTGGAGGTTTGTGGCCCCTCCTCCCTGGGTTTAAGCTCACCCCTCAACACTTTTTAAGTAGCAGGTTTTTCCATGTACCTGTGCAGGATAGGTGTATTAAGATCATTCTCCCTCCACTGCAGAGCTAAATGAGAATTTTCACAGGTAGTTTCAGGACCTGCATACTGGTCATACCGTGACGGGGCTGCAGGCTTATAACGCTTTGGCCAAAGGTTTTAACTAAATGACCCTTATTCATGAGAATACTAACATTGAAGTGTTTAACCATATATTTTATCTCATTGGATGTAGCATTGGGCATTTGTAACTTCTGTTGTATATACAGTATTTGGCCACACTCAGTAGCACTCCTTTTGATACAAATATATACAGTATATGATGTGATGGGTTCTGGGGTTAGAGCTTGCAGGGTCTGTGTGTTCATTAATTTTATCGAAGCAACTAGAATAGGCCCCTAAAATTGACTCACATTTTAATCTGGTCTCTAACTGTTGCTTACACCTATAACATATATTATCTTTAGCTGTTCATGAAATGTCTTTAAATATAATGTATAACCCTGTTCCTTTACAGTAACCATGTATTGTTATTATAACTGTGCCCTGGAGAGACTTGGAAACGAGAGCTAACTCTCAATGTATTACTTCGTGGTAAAACATTTTATAGATAAATAAATAAATAAATAAAATATGTAGGTGTATAATATCTTCATATGACATAATCTCAAAATATGGAATAAATAGAACAGTCTCACCTCAGTCTTGTAGTGCTGTATCTCTTCATTTGTGCAGCTTAATAATCAGCATCCCAGAGCTGTATAAAATGTAGAGCATGGGTGGATCAAACTGTCATGGTGGAGATTGGAACCAATATTCCAATTATTTAAAACTCGATAGTAAAACATCTAATGAATCTCTTAAATACATGGTTAATGCATTGTATAAAAAACATCTGCCATAAACCAGACCGGTTTCAGTGTGAAAGTGGCACCTTCATCTGGGGTTACCTTGTGTGGATGTAGGGGGAAATATATAGTGTACGCCACCACTAACTCAGTAGATCTGATATCTTATGGGGCAGATCGACAAACCTCTGTTAAATCAGAGCTAATACTTTAACGTTATGCCCATGCTCACGTTACATTTTTTTCTTCTTTTTTAAACACTATAAATAAGGAATCTTGTAAGCCATTTTAGTCTGACCATACAGGTGTCAAGATTGCACGTGAGGCCTCCACCTTTGCTACTGCAGATTTTGCATTAGGAACAATAAAGAGCATCAAGTACTGATGAAGAGTTAGAGATACTCATCAATAGAGTGGTGGATAACCACGACAATCTTTTAGGGGAGCTGTGTCCCAGAACAGACCCTCACCACAGCTGACTCTTTGAGGCTGTGAGGAGCGCTTGGTGGAAGTCATCACAACCTCATACTGTGGGTACTCTGCCTTCTATCCATGGTGGACACTGCAGATCTTGAAAAGGAGCAGCCTGGTAAGTAAAAACAGACATCCTACAGTGTACTGTATATTAATCTAATGTACACGTGAAATTCTACACTACCTTGTACAGTATCACACATTACAGTATTATTTGCTAGTCACTCATACAGTACATACATATGGTGGCTAGTTCTCACAATAAGTTAGATGTGACATGCTTAAAATAAAGATCTCTCCCAGACATCCACAAATATTACATAGCAGCACAATTGAAACAAGCTGTCATGTGGAACACCGACCCGGCCAAATGTTGCTGGATTGAAATAGAGTCCAAGTATGCCAGAATGCCTTCTCTGCATGCCTGCCTCCGGAGTCTAGACAGGGAAGATAGACAAGCACATAACTTAAAATTAAAAGCAACAATACTCACCTGGGAGGTATGGTCAAAATATAAGACCAGATTTGGGCTTTGCTCATCTAGCCCACAGCTTACGCCCATACCCAATAATCCCAAATTCCCCCCGGGATGCAGATCTAAGCTTTATGAACAATTAAAATCGAAAGGGATTGGGGCGATTGCGGCTCTCCTAAGCCTCGGAAGGCTCCTGAGCTACCAAGAAGTACGAGCCAAATATAAGATCAGAGAACTGGACACATTTAAATATTTACAAATCCGACACTTTGCCCCAAAAATATGCCCAGCTCCAGAATTTCCCCCTCTCACCAAATTTGAGCGGCTCTGCAAAGCAAACACCTACCAAAAGGGACTAATCTCTGAAATATACGCCGATTTAGAATATTCGGTGGCCCCCCAAAACCACGACTATATGTTCAAATGGGCAGCTGACTTGAATATCACAATAGAGAGAGAGATTTGGGATGAAATTTGGCTGGCAGCCTCGGGAACATCCTTATGCACCACAACCAAGGAAAATATTTATAAAATTCTCTATCACTGGTACCTCACCCCTGTGCGATTAAATCAGATCTGCCCCCTGGCGTCGGACCTATGCTGGAGAGGCTGCGGACTTAGAGGGGACATGGCCCACATCTGGTGGACCTGTCCGGAAATGATAAAATATTGGACTAAGGTCCACAATTTGATAAAAGAGGTCACCAACCTGTAATTACCTATAGAACCGCTGACCTTCTTACTTGCAAGGCCAATACCCGGAATTGGCCGTCCAACTAGGAAATAATTCTCCTTTATTATCACTGCGGCTAGATGTGAGATAGCGGCATCCTGGAAAAAACAAACCACCCCATTCAAAAGGTCTATCAAAAAAAGGATCAGTGAAGTGATGCTTATGGAGAAGTTGACGGCAATGCTCAGACAAAGGCTCTTTGCATTCTATAAGATATGGGAGCACTGGATACTCCTTACGAGATGAAATGACGACACAGACACCTCCTTAGAGATCAAGCTCGGTCACCTAAGCTCTTGCGCCTAATACTGACAGGCTAGGGAACGTGGCTCCCAGGGCGGAAACACCCTCCCCCCCACACCCTTTCCCGCACACCCCCTCCCACCCTGCCTCTCTGTCTTCTCTCTACGAGGACTCCCCTTTCAATGACAGCCAAGGCTGTCTTTCTTTTTCCCCCCAAAAAAGTTAAAATGTTAATGTATTAGGCTGTGAAATGTATCTGATAATCAGCTGTTGTATCAATGCCTAATAAAAATATTTGGAAAAAAAAAAGATCTCATTATTTAAGTATAATACAGGCCATGTTTTACATATTACAGTCAATGAACAATAACTATAAAGTAATGAGAAGTATATTTTATCCTCACAGTAATGTTAACCATTCCCTAATACAGGGGTGCGCAAACTTTTTGTCCTGCGCCCCTCCCACCTGCTCTTCCCCACTGTCCATGCCCCCCCCCCCCCTCACCTTGTATCAAGCGGCAAATGACCCCGGCGTCATTTGATGCTGCATTTCCATGGCGACGTGTCACACCAAGCCGTCTGAGTCAAGGTAAGTGAGTTACAGAGGCCTCGCATGGTCCCCCAGCAGTTCATTTGGGGAAGAGCACGGGGCCTCTTTAACTGGCGCCCCCCCCCAAAAAAATCTTGCACTCCCCAGTTTGCACACCCCTGCCCTAATAGATTGCATTAAAATACTATTTTAACTATACTTACAGAATTGTACATACTAAATACATAATCATATTAACACACTTTTTCAAGGAATCTAAACAATTATACAACAAACATATTCGGGCGCCTCAATAATGTCCCGATATCAAGGATATAAAATATGGTCAAACCATGCAGTAAAGTCCGGTCGGAAAAATCCGGATGTGCGTCAGATGACCATGGAGAAGTTCTCAGGACATGTGGGTGCACGCAAATAGAGAATTCATAGTGTATACTGCTAGCAAATCCATATACTAACAAGACATAACAACTCAAAAGACAAATAACAAACCAAGACTGGTAGACTAACCACAAAAGACTGCCAAACATACACACACTACAACACCTAATGAGATGCTAAGATAATATAGAGCATTAGCACGTTAGCACTCTTTCTTTCTGCACCTTATTCAAACAATAGCAATAGTCATTTTTTTTATATGTACCCAAAGATTGCATTACCTCATTTATGTCTATTATTTACCTTTTTTGAAGGATCATCAAGCAGTCACACATCTGTGGAGCTTGAAACCTCCTTGGAGGGACTACCTACTGAAGTCCTGGAAGAGGAGGACAGTGGCATTATACACGGACACCGGATTCTGCAGAGGAGTACATTGCTCCATCCTCAGCACCTGTGGAACCACCAGTTTCCTCCCCAGCTGCACCCCCAGAAGCATCACCTGCTCCTTCTTGCTCTCTTGGTATATTTTGCCAATAGCTAGGTTTCGATAAATATCGGCACTTGATGATTGGCATCAAAATGTATGGGATTTAGTCATTTGAGTTCCGGTTCCCCTTTTGTTGTTTATAATACTGCATTTTTGGGGCTAATGCAATTTGATGACTCTTAAGCCATGGACTGAAAGCAAAACCACCACATCACAAATCAAAAGGATGAGATATATGAATGTGTCCCAATTCCTTTTGTTAATGTCAAGCAACCTTCCTAATGCAGAGATATTGGAAATAAACCATAACGTTTCCAAAGAAAGTCACAGAATCATAAAATCTGAAACAGAATGATGCTATTTTACAGCGATATATTGGGATGGATCTTCTTACAAACTATATTAACCAGCCCCTATTGTGATTGAGATTAAGTTACATTTTACTAAAAAGCTGCAGTCTAGCTGACCCTTCCACATGAAATAGAAATAAAACTGTAGGGGGCCTATGCAGAGAGCAGCGAATTTTAAAAATGGCGAATTTAGTAAAAAGTAGCTTTTTTGGAGAGTTTTATTCTCCATATGCAGAAAAGTGCGAATTCTGCTATGTTTAACATGGATGCGTGTGGCGAGTTTAAATTGGCGAGATGCGCGCTTCAGAAACGTGTAAAAACAAATTCGCGCCTTTTTTTTCCCATTGCAATGGCCGCAAGCGGCAGCTTCTTGCCAATTTTTTCTGGCGAGGCAAAAAGGAGACAATCGCGCCATTTTATTGGTGCGAACAGCCGCTAGATGCCGTTCGCGGCTCTCTGCATTAGGATATTTTTAAAACTGGCGAGATTGAGGTTCTCGCCAGCCGCGAGGCGAGTTTTACAAATAGAAAAGAAAAATTGGCGCGTTTTTCGGAACTCGCCATTTTCTGCTGTTTTCTGCGTGATTTTCTCCAAAAAATGGCGAATTTCGAAATAGCGCTGCTCTCTGCATAGGCCCCTATATTTCTATTTTATAACCCCTAATGCTTCATCATAGTTACGTGTATTTTATCTCATTTACTGTATGCAGTCACTGGAATGTGCTATTGCCAATCAGTAAACAGTATGGCTTCTGGGGTTTATTTTTTTTTTTTTTTTATAACTTGTATTTTATTGGTGTGTAAATACATGATATACATGAAAAACATATCCAATACATGGTGAACAGGGTAGCATATATGATGTAGGTATAACATATCTATTGAGCCCCCGCGGTTTTTCCAGCCCTACTCCGCCGCGTAGGTAAAGATCTTATTTTAGGTTATGTGTATCCATGGTAAAATAATATTTGTTACAAACAAGGGAAAATAAAATAAATAAATAATAAATAATAAAAAAAAAAAAAAAAAAAGGGGTAGGGGGTAGGGTAGCGGGGGGTGGAAGGAGGAAAGGGAACGTATAGGGTGAGGATGTAGAGGTTTCAGGAGTCTACTAAGATGGCTCATGAACTATGGAACCTTGTAGAAGATCATGTGGCAGCATAAGTAGTTAATAATGTGTGGGAATGGTGATCCAGCCGTAAACTTATTTTCCACTCCACCCAAGGAGAACGCATCTATTACTATTATAGCCAAATTGTGTCACGCTCTACCCCTGGGATGTCTGTCTGAGCTAGCCATGGGGCCCAAACTTTTAAGTAGTTGTCACCAGTATCATTAACTAGGCTTGTTAGCTTTTCCATCTGGCAGATATACCAAATACGGTTCCGAATCTTTGGGATAATTGGAATTTCGGGGCGTTTCCATAATGCTGCGATCTCGCACCGCGTGGCGATTGCAAAGTGTGCAATTAGTTTGTTGTTGGATTTTGATAGGCCCTTTAGAGGTCTGTTTAGGAGAAAAAGCCACGGGTCTGGGGGAATTGTGAGATCAAATATTCTCTGGATCCAATTTCTGATCTTTTCCCATATCGGGGATATCCGCGGGCAGGACCACAGCAGCAAGGTCAGCAAGGTCACCCTCACTAAGCCCATGATTACGCCTTTCTATGTATACTGACAGTGCCTACAGGTCTTTTCAAACCCATGCAGAATGGTATCCAGGTGACCATCTTACTCAATGGTAGGAAATACTATGGACAAGGACTTTAAAGACTGGACATCTACTGAACACTCGGCCTGGCGCTCTGCAGTTTCTCACTCTGCAGCATCTTTCTCAGCCTCCCTGAGGAATAGGAACCTGTTGTTGAACATATATCATGCTGTCACCCCCAGTAATACTTCAATGGCTTATACCTAGGGAATCTCTGCCCCCAGAAAAGTATAAAGGAACAAAACAGTGGAGACAAATGCACATATCTGTAGAAAGATCTACTTAAATTACATTTATTGCATACACTGGACATGGAGACAGCACATTGTTTCAGGGGAGGTAGGCCCCTTCATGTAAAACACAGCAGTAAGTGACAAGTATGGTAATAAATACTAATTAGAAAACAAAATGTCGATTTCGTTTTTGCACCAAAAGTGTGATATTGTGACATCAGTATACAGTATATTTGCATGTGTAATAGGGATCTGTGAATGTAAGATTTCCAGTTCTGTTACATTATTATATTGTAAGTAGGTTTGAATCCGGTATATGATAACTAATGCCACACATAGGAAATATTCTAATTTGCAAAATAATCTTCTCTGCAGATCTTATTACATAGGAGAGGTATTTTTAAGTCAAGAGATAAAGGTTGGAATCTATGGATAGACAGAGAGGCCATACAGCTGTCTTGAGATGTCTGGGGAAGGGACTGTCAGCGAGGGACAGACAGTCTTTATTTAGATAGCGTCATTAATGTGCAACGTGACAATCATATAAATAACAAATAATATAAATAACTGACCATGGGAATAAGTGCTTCAGACATAAACGTAACATTTAGGAAGAGGACTCCCTGCTCTGAAGAGCTGACAATTTAATTGGTAGGTAGGAAGAACGTATAGCGACAGTAGGAGGGCATTCTGGTAAGTGCGTCTGCATGGGGCCAAGCTTTATGTATCATGTTTGTAGCACACTTTGTCCACCCCCCCCTCTCCCAATCGCAGATAGAGTGCATGTGAGGGGAATCTATATGTATTACCAGGTGTGGCGCTTTTACCTGCCAGGTTCACAGGAGGCCTGAACCTCCGCCAGTGAGAGCCTGGGGTGTATCCTCTGTAACGATACTCATATAAACACAGCGCCGCAATATCCTCCGCAATATCACAAAGATACGCCCTTTCCTCTGTTACTCAACTGCTAAAACTCTGACTCAGGCCCTCATTCTCTCACGTCTCGATTACTGCAACCTCCTGCTGTCCGGCCTGCCTGCCACTCACCTGTCTCCCCTACAATCTATCCGAAACGCTGCTGCCAGAATCACTCTACTCTTTCCTAAATCTGTCTCCGCATCTCCCCTCCTGAAATCCCTCTCCTGGCTTCCGATTAAATCCCGCATCTCACACTCAATTCTCCTGCTCACTTTTAAAGCTTTACATTCTTCTGCCCCTCCTTACATCTCAGCCCTAATTTCTCGCTATGCACCATCCCGACTCTTGCATTCTCCTCAAGGATGTCTTCTTTCTACCCCCTTTGTATCTAAAGCTCTCTCCCGCCTTAAACCTTTCTCACTTTCTGCTCCACACCTCTGGAATGCCCCTCCCCTCAGTACCGACTAGCACCCTCGCTATCCACCTTTAAGACTCACCTTAAGACACATCTGCTTAAAGAAGCATATGAATAGCACTGGATAATCATGGACACATGATACATAAAGCTTGGCCCCCTGCAGACGCACTTACTAAAATTCCCTCCTACTGTCTCTGTACGTTCTCCCTACCTACCAATTAGATTGTAAGCTCCTCGGATCAGGGACTCCTTCCTTAATGTTACTTTTACAGTATGTCTGAAGCACTTATTCCCATGATCTGTTATTTATATTATTTGTTATTTATATGATATGTATTACTACTGTGAAGCGCTATGTACATTTATGGCGCTATATAAATAAAGACATACAATACAATACAATCATGCTAAATGGCCTATGGTGTTCTGAAATACACATGGTGTATATGGCCTATGTTGTTCAGAAATACACATGGTGCATATCTGGTCATATAGTTACAAGTAGGAAGGCTGACTAGGTGATTTTGTCTGGATAAATATCTGGAAGTTTTTAACTAGTTAGAAGAGACGGGATAACACCAGGAGAGAGGAGGAGCCAGTTTTAACATCAATACCAAGATCAGGCAGAGGATTAATACCAAAAAAAAGAATGATTATGCAACCATCTTTTAAAATATGATAACTTATTTGATGTCACCACCATTTTTCTACTGTTTCTGAATGTAAGTAATTATTTTCAGAATAAAATGTTTGTTTTGTGTGCTAAAACTGGAATGTTGAGTGTTGTTATGCCACAGTGATAACACAAGAGACTAGGACATTTTACAGTGAAGGTATACAAACAAACCCCTCAAGACCAAAATATAAAGAACACAATTAATATACAGTACGAAAATTCAAACCTATGAATATAACTAAAAGCATCATGAACATATATACGTGAAGTTGTACATTGTAGCAGCATAACATTAATAGTAAAATAGTATACATAATGTAACAATGTAATAACTTCAATACTTGAAACAGTTTATTAGAGACATGGGAAGAGGGCTGCATTTAAATAAAGTCCAATACACAGTGCACTCATAGTTAGGGCCACCGTCAGGGGGGGGGGAAGAGGCGGGACAGTTGTCATGGGACCCGACGGCTGCAGGGGGCCCAGACAGCGCTGGAATTTGGGCCCAGCCCAACTTCTGCATCCGGCTGCCAAACCCCCTGCAGCAGCCGGGAACCGGCTGTCCCTAGCTCCTGCAGACCTCCTGCCTCTCTCTCCCACCCCCCTCTGTTTCGCTGGTGCGCACCAGAAGATGGCCCAGACTTCACTTACAAGATGAGGATTTCCTTTTGTTATATTTTTCTATATTACTGTATAATATTATGTATGATATCTGTATTGTTGATATATTTTGCGTGTTAATGGGTGTTGAATGGTAACAATTTGATGTTGTCATTTGCCCACTGTATAAGGTGCGGTATCATGTCAGTATATGTGATTGTATGTTTAAAGCATTACAATTCTTTCCCCTGGATAGGTCGCGTCACTGGTCTGGTGTGGATGACTTCACAGTGGTCCACTCGATGCTATTAATGGGACGCCCCCATGGGTATGATCATTAGCCCTTTATTACTATTAATGTCACTTGAGTATTTGTAAATCACGTTTAATGCACATGAATAAAGTTTTTTGACATTCACTCTCTAATACGAGTGACATCATGATGTGATGCGTCTGGACGTCATTATTGACTTCATGATGCTTACAATGGCGACCGCCTATAATCAGGTGAACCCAAGTGATTTGTATCGGCGCTAAGTACCACCCTTAAATAATTAAAGTGTAGATAAATAAACACACAGTGAATAGGTGTGTAGCCAGAAAATACTTCTCAACCTTCACAGGAATTTGTAAGGATTCCTTACAGAAACAAGCTTGGTCCAAAGGGGGGGAAGGGAGCGGTACAGTCAGGAACACACCAAAAATAAAAGATAAACACAATAATGGTGCAGTATATTCAAACAGTTTGGAATATAGTTGAATCTTGGCTCGAATAGAATTCCTACTTACAACAAGTAGAGTAAATGTAAGCAGGGGTCTGACTAAGTCAGTGTGGATCAGGTAAGGTCTGTAACAGAGATGACTCTGGATATGCAGGGACTTCAAACGCAATTCATTGAAGTGATGGAGACTCCGATTCACGCAGAGTGTAGGTATCATATGCAAAAGGAACGGACTATAGTGTAGATCGTATAACACAATTTTTATCCAATCAAACAAAGTAAGAAATGTACTTACAATAAGTACATATGGCATGTACACGTATCAGTTTCGTGAGACAGTAGAGGGCTCTTTAGTTAAAAGAAGCTAGCTGGACTCTTCTCCCTTTGCTCCCACCTCGCCGCCGGTGGATGGCGTCTGACGTCCCTTCCGGTGGAGTGGGTGATGACATCCGGTAGGGAGCGGGGAAGAGGAATCTCGGCCGATCAGCTGCGATTTTGGCAGGCACCTCACACGTCTTCACTCTTAGAACAACTGCAACAGACTGACGAAAAAGGCTCAACGCGTTTCGCTGTTCACGGACAGCTTCCTCAGGAGCGAATAATGACCCTTATGGTTGTGAAGTATTATATACTAAAGTTGATTGAAATCAATTAACGGATTAACCGTCTCTAATGGTTACACAATTAACCCACAGGTTGC
This sequence comes from Ascaphus truei, assembly GCF_040206685.1. Lineage (NCBI taxonomy): Eukaryota > Metazoa > Chordata > Amphibia > Anura > Ascaphidae > Ascaphus > Ascaphus truei. Next base: position 59,060,624 of record NC_134486.1, on the reverse strand, counting down.
CAAAAACCTTGACACATCACTCTGTGGTCCAAAAAAAGTTTTACATGACATAACATAGTGACACAATTTATTTATATAATAACACTCATAAAATATGACGATTAAAAATGCGGCGATTTAAAAATAATAAACAAAAATATTCATATATTAATCGGATGGAATAAAAGAGAGAGAAAAACAGATGATTAGTGAACACATATACATAAAAGATAAATTAATTGCTCAATATATATTAAAAAGGTATAAAATACAGAAAGTGCACAAGATGTAAAGTGCAATGTGTATAAGCAGCAATAGAAATATAGCGCAAATAGCAACAGTAAAAAACACTAAAAAAACACTAAAAAAGGAAAACACTAAAAAAGGGAAAGAAACTAGCTGTATGACGGAGTAGAGTGGAGCGGGGACCGGATTATATCAAAAAAGGTATCATTTCAAAATCGGCATTTAAGCCATGTGGAATAAGTGTGTTTAATTTGTGTATCCAAAACATCTCTCTTTTGCTGAGATCCAGTTCTCTACTTCGCCCTCTCCAATGTTGCAAAACATTCTCTATAACAGTAAATTTTAAATCTTTTGGATTGGAATTATGAAATTTGGCGAAGTGCTTCAATACACTATGGGTAAGTATTCCCCGTCTAATATTGCTCAAATGTTCTAAAATACGAATCCGGATTGATCTTGTAGTTTTCCCCACATACTGTAGCCCGCATGGGCATTGCAAAACATAAATTACAAAGTCTCTGTGGCAATTGATATATTGTTTAATTTTAAAAATTTCTTTCGTTTTATTACAAATAAAACTTTTTTTAATCTAATTGCTTATGTTCACATGCCTTACATGATGAACAGCCATGGAAACCCTCTAAGCCTTTAAGCCACCTCTTATCATTAGTAGGTATTTTCCTAAGTGCACTCGGGGCCACAAAGTGTTTAATATTTTGAGCTTTCTTGTAAATAATTTTAGGGTAATCAGGAATAATTTCGCTTAAAATTTTGTCTGTTTTGAGAACATGCCAATGTTTTTTTTTACATTTTGTTAATACTATTAGCTTCTTTATTATAGGTGGTTAGAAATGCTGTCTCAAAATTGTTGGTCTTAGTCTTCACAGGTTTTTTTGTTTCTAATAGATCTTTCCTTTGTAACAAATTTGCCTTATTGAGTGCTGTATCCAATACCGTATTTGTACACTTTTTTTCCAAAAAGCGTTCCTCTAAGATTTTACATTGTTCCTCAAACACGTTGTCGTCAGTGCAGTTCCTGCGCATTCTTCTGTACTGACTATAAGGAACATTGTCCATCCATTGGTGGTGATGGCAGCTGGAGCGCAAAATAAAATTGTTACTATCAACATTTTTAAAGTGTGTTTTTGTTTTTATTAATCCTTCTTCTATATATATAAAACTAAATCCAAATATTCGATGAATGTCTTACTAGTAGTAGATGTTTCTGTAAGGAATCCTTACAAATTCCTGTGAAGATTGAGAAGTATTTTCTGGTTACACACCTATTCACTGTGTGTTTATTTATCAACACTTTAATTATTTAAGGGTGGTACTTAGCGCCGATACAAATCACTTGGGTTCACTTGTGCTATCTGTATTTGGTTTGGTGGCTGCTTTTTTCACTCCACGTATATTTATTTGTATATTTATTTCTATTAAGCTAAAATGGAAACAACATCACCTAATATTTTTGCAAAAAGACAATCTAGAAGATCACAATTTAGTTATCACGATATAGAGACATCACACACACCTGTTTCATATGATTTATTAGAAGAAGAATTCCACAAATTAGACAGATTACTCATTAAGGACACAAGAAAATGGTTGGATTTGAGTTTTTTGAACAAGTACATACATTGTAATAGAGTACCGAGAGGCCTGAGATTTTCTAAGAATCCCTTATCCAACATGGATGATGAGGAATTCGTAAAAAATTGGTATGAGATAATAGACAAATGTTCATTTGATCTAATGCTGTCCTTAATTAGTCAACATAAGAAAAATATAAAAATTATAGATGAAGAAGTCAAAATTATAGAAGAAAAATTAGCACATCTAGAAGATACTGCAGAATTTAAAATAAAAGATAGGGAATTGAAAAAGAAAATTGATAAATTAGAAAACGAATTATATATCAATAAGACGAATACATTTCTGAGAGATGAGGAGGATTATCAAAGAGGAGAACAAAAAGATTGAAAGAAAAGTAATTTTCATTCTGAAAGAAAATATGAGAATTACCATAAAACAGATTTTAAATCTGATAAGACAAATTATACCAAACACAATCTGGTTATAAACCGTATATACCCTCAAGAGATATAAAAAATCCTAAATACTCTGAACCCCAGAAGATAATAGATTCGAAATATCCCCACAGTAAAACTTATGTTGAAAAGAAACATGTATTGGACAGAGATCAAAATAAAGATGATGAATATTCCAGAGAGAAGGATAGGGAAAGGGAATACAGATTAGATATGGAGAAAAGAAGAGAAAGAGAGAGACAGAGAGAGAGAGAAAAACAGAGAGAAAGAGAAAATAGAATTCAAGAACAGAAGGAGAGGACCATTAGAGATAGAGAACATCACAGAGAAAGAGTCCCAAAGAGAAAAGGAGTATCAAAGAGACAGAGAATTAAAAGAAAAAGAACATAGAGAGAAAGAATATCAAAAAGAAAAAGAGGCCAAGAGAGAGAGAGCTGAGAAAAGAGAGAGAAGAAAGGAGAAGAGATAGAGATAGACACCAACTTAGTAGGCAACATCACACTAGTAGATCTCGCTCTCCAATTGGAGCCACTGGATCAGATGATTTTTTTAGAATCAGACAAACCACTCAGCATATGGGAGTCATCGAACCCTTACACCCCACTACTAGAGAAAAGGGAGGACAGTGTTTACCACAAAAAAGAAAACATCAGAGAGGAAAACGAGGAAGAGGTAGGAAAAAGGAGAGAATAAATAAAGAAAAACATAAAGTGAACAACAGTATTTTTAACTTAAGCTCGACCATTTTATCCACTCCACAATTAAATTTAATTTCAAAAGGATTATCATTTGCGCCATCAGTAGGGCCTAATAATTTTGAGCTATTTTTAGACGCCAATAGATATTTAAGGAAACTTACAGTAAAAAGATTCTTTCTGAGTAAAAATGTGGAAAGTAGATTAATTAATCCAGAACCTGCTATCCAGAGAGAAGCTGAAAAATTTAAACATACCACATTGAAGAGTAAATCGACATTTTATCCAACCTACTACAAAGGGAATCATTTAGAAGTTTTTTATGACTTAATTGTTAAAGACTTTGAAAATCTGTCTAAAAACACTAAATCTAAGACTAGAAACAATATATCAAAAGAAGAGAAAAATGCCTTAGAAGAGATCACAAAGAATACCGATATAGTAATTAAACAGGCGGATAAAGGAGGAGGAATAGTAATTATGAATAGAACAGATTACCTTAAGGAAACAGACCACCTCCTGGGAGATCAAAATACCTACGAGATTCTTAAGAAAAACCCTACAAATATTTTTGGCAGTGATTTGCAAAAACATTTAGATAAAGGAAGGGATAATGGTATACTTACTGATAAAGAGTACAAATTCCTGCTGAACAAAACACCACAGATACCCATATTTTATATACTTCCTAAAATACATAAATGTTTGAAAAAGCCTCCAGGGAGGCCTATAATTTCTGGCATAAATTCCCTTACCTCCAATTTATCGGCATATATTAATGATTTTTTACAGGAGTATGTTAAAACATTAAAATCATATTTAAAAGATACCACTGACATTCTTCAGCTATTAGAATCTTTTGTATGGAAAGAAAACTATATATTGGCAACAATAGATGTCTCTTCATTATATACATCCATTGCACATGATGAAGGATGTAAGGCCATTAAATACTTTTTAGATAAAGATGGAGAGTTACATGAATTGCAAGTTCAGTTTTTAATAGAGAGTATTGCTTTTATATTGGAAAAAAATTACTTCTTATTTAATGATGTCTTCTATATTCAGAAATGTGGCACCGCCATGGGTACGAGATTTGCCCCCAGTTATGTCAATCTCTTTATGGGATTTTGGGAAGACCATTACATCTGGTCTGACGGCATGCTGGGGGAGGGTATTGTCCTATGGCGGCGCTACATTGATGATATCATTTTAATTTGGCAGGGAGATCAGGAAAGTTTAGACCTATTTATTACCAATCTGAATGTGAATATGCTAAATTTAAAATTTACATCTACTACTAGTAAGACATCCATCGAATATTTGGATTTAGTTATATATATAGAAGAAGGATTAATAAAAACAAAAACACACTTTAAAAATTTGATAGTAACAATTTTATTTTGCGCTCCAGCTGCCATCACCACCAATGGATGGACAATGTTCCTTATAGTCAGTACAGAAGAATGCGCAGGAACTGCACTGACGACAACGTGTTTGAGGAACAATGTAAAATCTTAGAGGAACGCTTTTTGGAAAAAAGTATACAAATACGGTATTGGATACAGCACTCAATAAGGCAAATTTGTTACAAAGGAAAGATCTATTAGAAACAAAAAAACCTGTGAAGACTAAGACCAACAATTTTGAGACAGCATTTCTAACCACCTATAATAAAGAAGCTAATAGTATTAACAAAATTTTAAAAAAACATTGGCATGTTCTCAAAACAGACAAAATTTTAAGCGAAATTATTCCTGATTACCCTAAAATTATTTACAAGAAAGCACAAAATATTAAACACTTTGTGGCCCCGAGTGCACTTAGGAAAATACCTACTAATGATAAGAGGTGGCTTAAAGGCTTAGAGGGTTTCCATGGCTGTTCATCATGTAAGGCATGTGAACATAAGCAATTAGATTAAAAAAAGTTTTATTTGTAATAAAACGAAAGAAATTTTTAAAAATAAACAATATATCAATTGCCACACAGACTTTGTAATTTATGTTTTGCAATGCCCATGCGGGCTACAGTATGTGGGGAAAACTACAAGATCAATCCGGATTCGTATTTTAGAACATTTGAGCAATATTAGACGGGGAATACTTACCCATAGTGTATCGAAGCACTTCGCCAAATTTTATAATTCAATCCAAAAGATTTAAAATTTACTGTTATAGAGAATGTTTTGCAACATTGGAGACGGCGAAGTAGAGAACTGGATCTCAGCAAAAGAGAGATGTTTTGGATACACAAATTAAACACACTTATTCCACATGGCTTAAATGCCGATTTTGAAATGATACCTTTTTTGATATAATCCGGTCCCCACTCCACTCTACTCCGTCATACAGCTAGTTTCTTTCCCTTTTTTAGTGTTTTCCTTTTTTAGTGTTTTTTACTGTTGCTATTTGCGCTATATTTCTATTGCTGCTTATACACATTGCACTTTACATCTTGTGCACTTTCTGTATTTTATACCTTTTAATATATATTGAGCAATTAATTTATCTTTTATGTATATGTGTTCACTAATCATCTGTTTTTCTCTTTTATTCCATCCGATTAATATATGAATATTTTTGTTTATTATTTTTAAATCGCCGCATTTTTAATCGTCATATTTTATGAGTGTTATTATATAAATAAATTGTGTCACTATGTTACACTGGCGACACACTTTATTCGAGCTCGGCTAGTCCCACGAATTCGGGTATACTCGGGTGTATTGAGGTTTGTGACTGTTTTCTGCCCGAGTGCATTGCGTAATTTTCCAGGCAGGGATCGAAGCATTTTATTCCCGCTGGCTGCAATACTGCACAGTATATATATATATATACTGTATTACAATTCATGAATTTATGCCATCTGGTAGACACGCGAAGCATTGCAGCCTATTAAATCCTAATCATTATCATTTAACAGATCAGCCGCCCGTCAGCCAGGCATGAACCATGGCTGGGAAGGCAAACGCAACGGGGCTATTCTGAGGTGAGGAGCGGCGCATTCCAGGTATCTGCCAGGTACATACTGGGTATTTGCTCGAATAAAGTGTGTCGCAGCAGTATGTCATGTAAAACTTTTTTTGGACCACATAGTGATGTGTCAAGGTTTTTGACAACCTGTGGGTTAATTGTGTAACCATTAGAGATGGTTAATCCGTTCATTGATTTCAATCAACTTTAGTATATAATACTTCACAACCATAAGGGTCATTATTCGCTCCTGAGGAAGCTGTCCGTGAACAGCGAAACGCTTTGAGCCTTTTTCGTCAGTCTGTTGCAGTTGTTCTAAGAGTGAAGATGTGTGAGGTGCCTGCCAAAATCGCTGCTGATCGGCCGAGATTCCTCTTCCCCGCTCCCTACCGGATGTCATCACCCACTCCACCGGAAGTGACGTCAGACGCCATCCACCGGCGGCGAGGTGGGAGCAAAGGGAGAAGAGTCCAGCTAGCTTCTTTTAACTAAAGAGCCTTCTACTGTCTCACGAAACTGATACGTGTACATGCCCTATGTACTTATTGTAAGTACATTTCTTACTTTGTTTGATTGGATAAAAATTGTGTTATACGATCTACACTATAGTCCGTTTCTTTTGCATATGATACCTACACTCTGCATGAATCGGAGTCTCCATCACTTCAATGAATTGCGTTTGAAGTCCCTGCATATCCAGAGTCATCTCTGTTACAGACCTTACCTGATCCACACTGACTTAGTCAGACCCCTGCTTACATTTACTCTACTTGTTGTAAGTAGGAATTCTATTCGAGCCAAGATTCAACTATCTTCCAAACTGTTTGAATATACTGCACCATTATTGTGTTTATCTTTTATTTTCGGTGTGTTCCTGACTGTACCGCTCCCTTCCCCCCCCTTTGGACCAAGACCGCCTATAATCAACAGTAACACAAGATATGTGTTTTGTGAGTTTATATTCTGTACTCCTCTTTTTCCTACCACTTTAGTCGCTGGATAAAGGGTGTTTTTCCGAAACGTCATGTCGTTTTCACTAGGGTGTCAGCATGTTATTTTTCTTACTATTTGCTGGTAAGATTTTTATATTGTTATTGTACTATTCAGTTGTCAAGCTTTGCAACTCCCATTGTGTATATATTCTCTACATGATCATTACTGTATTTTTGACTGATCTTTTGTACAATGAGTTTATTAAATTGAATATATTTAATTATTTTCAGAACATAAGTGTTGGTGTCTTACTTTTCATTGACTATTTAGCTTATTATTTTGTTTACTAACTGCCCCAGGTAGGACAGCTGCCAGTTTCAGGTTTAGAAAGGAAGAATTTTTTGGGTCACTCTTTCTGAACACAAGAATTGAATGCAGCAAATGGAAATAACAAAAGATATCATTTAGAAAATAGAATACCGTATAACATAGGAAATGAAATGATCATAAGAAATACTGTAGAAAATGGTAAGTACATGATATATAGGGGCCTATGCAGAGAGCAGCGCTATTTCGAAATTCGCTATTTTTTGGAGAAAATCGCGCAGAAAACAGCCGAAAATGGCGAGTTACGAAAAACGCGCCAATTTTTCTTTTCTATTTCTAAAACTCGCCTCGCGGCTGGCGAGAACCTCCATCTCGCCAGTTTTAAAAATATCCTAATGCAGAGAGGCGCGAACGGCATCTAGCGGCTGTTCGCGCCAATAAAATGGCGCGATTGTCTCCTTTTTGCCTCGCCAGAAAAAATTGGCAAGAAGCTGCCGCTCGCGGCCATTGCAAAGGGAAAAAAAAGGCGCAATTTTTTTTTTACACATTTCTGAAGCGCGCATCTCGCCAATTTAAACTCGCCACACGCATTCATGTTAAACATAGCAGAATTCGCACATTTCTGCATATGGAGAATAAAACTCTCCAAAAAAGCTACTTTTTAATAAATTCGCCAATTTTAAAATTCGCTGCTCTCTGCATAGGCCCCATAATATAGAAACTCTTGTCTAAATTTAGTATAGCTGGGTCTTGATGAACATATGCCTTTTTTTCAACCTCATCTACGATCTAACTACTGTATGTAACAAATGAACATAAGAATTGACTGCAGGAAATTGAATGAACCTGATATAATGTGGAAAATGGAATGCACACAGTATATAATGCAGGAAGTGGAATGAACATAAATAAGATAAAACGCACAAATAGAATGATTTTAAGATATAATCTGAAAAATTGGATGAATTTGAGTGAGTCTATGCTATATTATGGAATCAGCATATCATATGATACGGAAAGTGAAAAGTGAAAAGTGGAGAGAGAGAAAGAGCTAAAAAGGCAGAGAGATACACAGATGGGATCATGAGATCATACTGCAGAGGCACAGAAAGAAAATGTCCAATAAAAGGTGCCAAGAGGTTCATGTTACCAATTCCCCTGTTAATAATTTTCACAATGAAAGTGCATTTGCACATACAGTACTGGAGTATTAGTGATAGAAAATATGTTTATGCTGCATACAGATTCCTGTCACTCTCTTCCTACAGTACCACATTGCTCTAAAATTTCTGATTCTCCACTTAATTACAGGAATGTACAGTAGACAGGGAGGGGAACAGCAGGAATACCATACCATGTATGGCCTGCAACTCCAATAACCGCCGCCCCTTTAGGCTCCCATTCTGCATGTCTCCAGAGGGTCCATTCATGGGCCTGAAGGGTCCTCCAATTCACATGTCGCCGTTAGCTCCCCCCTTTCGTGGCACTCCAGCGGGCCCAACTGCAGGCAAGCCCACATGCCTCAATTGTGCACTATGCTCTCTAGGCTACCCTAGGCCAATTACATCTTTCTATGACTCTCCCCCACCAAGCATATTACCTCCTTATAACTATTCCAGGCCATTACCTCCTTATATACCCTCCCCAACCTCCAGGTCCATTTTGTCCTTGTATCCATCTGTGTCTCCCTTTTCCTCCCCCCAGGACCATACCACCTCCTTCTTCACCAAGGGGGGTCAAGCTGGCCCATCTGCGAACAAGTCCACATGCCGCGTCTGTGCACTAAACTCTCTTCACCCCAGACTCATTACCTACTTATACACCTCCATTTCCCCCCCCCCTTCCAGACCCATTACTAGAGACAGCGATCATTGTTGGTGGATTTAAATCCGTCTCAGATCGCGGGCTCCTTTGGCCAAGGGATTTCTGTGGATCAGTCCCAAAAAGTTAAATCTGTAATGACGGATTCAATCTGTCCCCAGTTTATTTATTGTTTATTTTTTAAATAGGCTCATTGCAGCTGAACCACGTTGATGTCATTGCAAGGCAATGCTTTACTAGCCACTAAGGAGGCCTTCCATAGTGTTGTTTTATGTTTATATTAACCTCCATGTAGCCCTTTCTGGTCAGCAAGTTATGGAAAACCATGACCAATTGACCCGTGGGCTATTAAATAGTTAATATGTACTATAATGTAATTTCATTACTATTTTATCATCTATTTCAGGTTGGTTTAGCTTATCTTGCCTACCTGGACAAGGTGATAAAATATTAGATTTTTTTTAATGTAAAGGTTAGAAGCCTCCTGAGCTGGACCCCATTAATTTCAACTCCAGGGAAACCCATTTTCTGAGATACATACGTCCATAGGTGCTGTTCTGTATCTCTCTGCAGTTTAAATGTCCTGGTCATGGCTTCCTATTGGCTCGTGACAAGGACATTGAAACAGAGAGAGGCCGACAGCACCTATGGAGGTAAGTATCTCAGGAAGCAGGGGGTCCCCGGAGCTGAAATCAAACTTTTTTTTTAATGTAAAAAGACTCATATATACCTATTGGCACATTAGTGCCTTTCCATAAATATATCCACAGTAACTCTATCACGTTACATTCGTAATACCTACTTTGAGTGTGTGCATTTCTTTTAATATAGTCACTATTGTAGCGTGGCCGTGGGAGGGGGGGGGAGTTTGTTTAGGAGCTCCTTTCCTCTTAGTAGGCTCAATCTCTATTTTTGTTGGGCTATTTTTGTAAATAGTGATATTAAGTGCTGTTACGTAGGGGGCTTGTTACTGGACCACTGGCCCCTCTGGGTCTCGTGTATGCCAGTTTCTCCTTTTTTTGTGTGTGGCTGTCTTCTCCTTCCCCTACTGCACCGTTCACTTCATTTACTGATGCTTATTATTGAAATACAGGAGTGCTGGTGTCATATCTGTTGTTTTGTCTATTTTCCTAATGTATACATATTAATTTAGTCTCTCCCTTTATCGGAGCACCTGCGTGGTAGGTACTGTAGTTGGTTGGAAGATAATCAGATCAGTACACAGTACCAATTTAAGTTCATGTAGCTGAACAAACAAATCTGCATCCCTTTTAATTAACTATTGATCAGTTGAACCAAATAATGTGGCAGATAATAAACTCTGTTATGTCACAGCAGACAAGGGACCTTGGATAATATGGAATTCTGGGTATGGGAGAGGTATAACTAATTCATTTTATTTTAATTATGAAACCAGCAAAGTTCACCAAGGACATAAGAGCAGTATTCTCGATACAGTATATAGTAGATGATAAAGAATGAAATAAGGTAAAAGAAAAAAACACTAACTAGTGAGAATTGGCACACACCAAAATAAGTAAGATTGGCAATAATAAGTGTCAATTATTTTATCCAGTGCCAAACGTAAGAAATGGCCCTATCCCTAAACAACCCCTGACAGAGTCCCACCCATCACTATATAATGCTGAAAGCTTTTTCCTGGGCTCTGATAGAACTGCCCTTGCAATGGTTTGAAGGTTTGGAAGCGGTGGGTGTTTGCAAATCTGTTCCAACAATTTCTAGAACCAAGTTTTGTGGAAAGAAAAGAGAGCATAGCAAAATAAAAGATCATGAAGCAAAGCAGTAATTAGGCCTCATAAGGAAGTCTGACTCCTGACCCTGTAGAATTTTCATCTAAAGGGGTAGAAGAATTGAAAAAAAATGTTTGCAAAAGAACTCTGCAGGATTCAGGGTGTCTGAATAACTGCACACTGAATATATATATATATATATATATATATATATATATATAAATATATATATATATATAAATATATATATATATATATATATATATATATATACACACATACACATACAGGAAATGGGCTGACCCATTGGTTCCATTCTGATTGAGATAATATATAAATCATAATTTATACTATATTTGTTTGTAAGAGTAAAAGAGAGAAAGCAGGAGACGTTGCCCTTTCATAATTTAAAGGGATTCATAAATAATGAATTTCATGCAGGTGGCTTCAGGTAAATGAACAGTTTGCATATTACAGTTGTAGTTATTTCCTTTACAAATAGTAAGAGAATAAACACAGCAACAATGATGTTTTAGGCACTCACTAAACTTTCTGAGCAAACCCCAGAACACCCTTAAACACCTCAAACATTTGTCATGAGGACTTGAAACAATGATTTAAAAAGAAAAAAGCTCAAACTATTAGGGAATCACTGAAGCAAAAAAGGAAACTCGTTGCTGAACATGATCAAACAAGAGTTTGCCTGCTCTGCCCCTCCCCTTACCTCCGGCATCATTTGACGTCACAACATCATGTGACGTCGCGTTGTCATTTGACTCCGCGTTGTCATGACGATGCATCGCCAGAGGCCTCGCATGCTCCACCTGCATTTTATTTAAATGTTGTAGGGAAGAGCGTGGGGCCTTTGTAATCACTGCACCCCCCAGAAAATGTTGCGCCCCCCAGTTCTAACCCCTCACAAATGTAAGACCTTAAAAGTAACAAATAAAATTGTGTCTGTTTTTGATCATGTTGAGTTACCTGTACCACAGTGGCTGTGCTATTGTATCTCATGGGGATGTAGGGCACATACAACAAATCTTTACTGTAACGGTCATGAGGGATATAGATTCCTCATTGTCCAAAAATGGTTACTAATTTAAAAAGCAATCCAAGTGACACTTCAAAAATATTGTTTTAATATATGCAGCCTTTGATTATCTTTATTAAAAACTTAGCTGTTGATCGATTAGTTCTCCCGTGATCGATCAGGAACAATCCTGCTTCCCCAGGGTTCACTAAATGGCTGCCTTTCAGTTTCTAATCAATCCTTTTCGGCGTAACTCAGCAGCTACAATGTATTTTTATATTACTAAAGTAACATTATCTATTGTTTCAGTTTGCAGCTCAAACTGCTGAGATTATTGGCAACAAATTATGACAAACAGGAAAGTGTTGCAAATATTTTGCACTGCTGGGGAGGTGTGCTAACCCTCTTATAGAAATGAAAGGATGCTCTGTATATTAAAACTCATTAAAATGGCAGTAAGAGTTAAATAAAAAAAGAAAATGTAAGTATTATCTAATACTACAGAATCGATTAAAAAAGACACACAGTATAGTGCATGGATTGCATCTTTAAGAGCTGAAGAGTAAAACATGTTCTATAACAGAACAACAAAAAGAAAAGGCTGGATTTATGTACATACTGGGTAAATAAATGCATAAAAACAATTAATGTAAGAATTTAATTATTTCATAAGTTATTTCAATTACAACTAATATTTTCCACTTCCATGAGTTCTAACACAGACTGCTACAATCAATGTATTATTTTTATGTTATTATATAGCAGGGATGTGTTTCCAGCTTTTAGCTGTGCCCTTAGTTCAGCTTTTATTTTGGTCCCTTAATTGCCTCTGGTTGTTATAAGCATTCTGTTACCTACCTATCCATTCTAAAGGTAATTCATCAAGCAAAATAACCATGCACATTTTATATTCGAATTTAAATATTTCTGACATAGCATCTAACACCATCCAGTCTGTACTAGTCTCCAATAAGTAGCATAAACACACTGGGCGATAACTGAAGATGCCTTGTGGCTGCAGGTAGATGCAGTTTGGCTCCACAAGACACATTATGGAAGTTGCAATGTTGAGAAGATATGGTCCAGTGTCACATTAAAAAAAAAGAGCTCATTTTAAAGCTGCAGTTCAGGCAATATCCTGCATGTGTGTTTTTTTTTAATAAATCAGTTCTGTAGTGAGAAAAAATACTTTTAGCATTTTCTGTTTTAAAAAAACAACTTTGAAACACCAATTTTCTTGTATTTTATTTTAACAAGCATGCTTGTTCCTATAGCAACGATTTACATTCCCCATATTTAAAGATGTCGCCAAACTTTGCCGATCAATAGACGGAGAACTAATTGACCGGCAGCTATGCAGTTCTTTAGGTTATTGGAGATTGCCCACATGAAACTATTGAAGTAAAAAAAAAAATTTAAAAAAAAAAGACTAAACTGCAGCTTTAATGTAAGACTATATTAACTAAGTAACTGTACCCACACAGCAATCCCCAGAAGGTGTCTTAAAATCTGCATTAAATCTGCTTTAAATCAGCAATCCTACTAACTATTGTTAAAAAAAAATTACCATGATTGGAACAAGCGTTTTCTTGGAGCTCAGTATTTTCAGTTGCAAGAATTTGGCAGCCATTTTGTTTCACCAGGTTACATCAGCACATTCTTGGTATCATGCCAAATAAAACATTTTTAAATGTAGGCTTTGACATACAGATGAAGCCAAACTATGATAAAGAGGAAAACCAATGGAAATGTAGTAAATATTGCATTCGTTGAGAGAACGCATGTGTTACCATTGTGTTAAATGGCGCTCACTGTAAAATTTGCAAGTATTAATGCGGACAACGCTCACCACACTGGATCGTCAAAGTCGATAACTATAGTGGCTTGGGGTGCGCGTACATCTTGCATTCTGCTCAAGAATGTCTTCTCTCTACCCCCTTTGTATCTAAAGCCCTCTCCCACCTTAAACCCTTCTCATCGACTGCCCCACACCTCTGGAATGCCCTTCCTCTCAATACCCAACTAGCACCCTCTCTATCCACCTTAAGACACACTTGCTTAAAGAAGCATATGAGAAGCACCGTAGATATTACTAGACACATGATATATAAAGCTTGGCCCCTTGCAGAAGCACTTACCAAAATGCCCTCCTACGGTCTCTGTACATTCCTCCTACATGCCAATTAGATTATAAGCTCCTCGGAGCAGGGACTCCTCTTCCTAAATGTTACGTTTGTCTGAAGCACTTATTCCTATGACCTGTTATTTATAATTATTTATTATTTGTTATTTATATGATTACCACGTGTATTACTACTGTGAAGCGCTTTGTACATTAATGGCGCTATATAAATAAAGACATACAATACAACACCACTGTGATCTCCATATGTCACTTCTATACAAATAATGCTGTCCACAGCACTCCCAAATGGCAAATTCGCAATTATTATTTATTAAATAAACATGAATCTAAATACAGCAACAAGACCAACATTTCGGGTACATGCCTCTTGAACTTTTCACAAAAGGGCCAAATGGGGCTGGAAACATTGCTCTTGTTTCTGTATTTCAAGTCATGTTGGTTTAATAAATACTAGCTGAGAATTTGCCAATTGGAGTTAATATACCATTATTTGTATAGAGGTAATACTGTGGTAGTGTTAGAGGATGCAATAATGTCTGCTGCATCTGTATTAGCACAGGCAATTTACAGAGTCTCTGAAGATCATTGCTGTGGCTTAAGATACATACTCAACTGGAGACACCATCCCTATTTATTGGAGAGGTATTCCGACTGTGGGAGCAGTTGAAACATTCAGCAATATAAATAAGAAAACAAATAAATAAAACATAATAACTGTATGTAAATGTGAGTAGCTTTAATAACAACGTTTATGTCACATGTAAGCTGCCTATTATAATAATAATAATAATAACAATTATTATTATATTATAAAACAGCATCTAAATGAAGGCACTCTTTATAAATCTTTGCCATGACTACTGCCAGAGTAAATGGTGAAATTGAGTACTCTGCAAGTGCCAGACACATCCTTTCTTCACATTCTACGAACTCCATTCAGATGATAACACAGGTATAAGGATATCTATACCCAAAGTAACGCAGAGTATCTGCATCTCACACAAGGGAATCTGTATATCAAAGCATTTGTATCTCTCACAAGTACAGGGATATTTGTAACCGGAGAATCTCGCACATGTATGAGCATATCTGTACTCAGAGTATCTCAGAACATCTATATCTCACACAACTAAGAGAACAGCTGTACTTACAGTATAGTTGCTCAGAACAGCAGAATATGACACAAGTATGAGTGCAGCTGTATCCACAGAACAGTATGTCAGTGAGCTGCAGAAGAAGCAGAATGGATTCTCTACTAAAATAATAATTGCAAGCTTGGGTTGTGAAAAGTCACAGTTTTCCAAACAGTTGTATAGATATAATGCAGGACAAGAACTACGGGCTGTAATAGTATGGTATATTGCTTAAAGGAACAGTTCTCCCTGCCCGTTTTTCTTTACCCCCCCCCCCCCTTTTTTTCCCTCGATGGGAAGCAGAGAATTACCCTCGCTAAATGTGTTGCCTATCCTGCTGAGGTAACAAAACCTCTGATATTGTACATTTTATAGGCATGATTTCATGGAAGCCCAATATTTATGCTACCTGCAGAATTAAAATTATCAGTCGTTCCTTTTCATACCCAACTCCTTTTGATGTTGAAAGAATCCTTTAGATAGAAAGGAACATTGCAGCCTGTACCAGCACTCCCAGATAGCTAATGAAAAAAGGTTACAGAGCTTTTAAAGTGCTTACGCATTCCTTAACCAATAAATCAGACAAAGTGAAGGTGGATCTATATTTCTAATTAAAATTCTACTGCACCTTTGGCGGATATATCACCAAAATATAAAGTTCTTAGAAAATGCATGTAGGGGCAAATATTGACTCTTTAACATAGCCAAGCAGATACAGCAAGTACATTTTCTCACCCCAGTGAAAACTGTTCTTTCAAGGATCTGCAGTCAGTCGCTGGGCATTTTGCCATAATATTAGATTTATATAACTGGATTCCCAAACTGAAAATATGTAGTCACTCATTTGAACTTTTGTTTTGTGCCACGGGCTGTTTTTATTTGCAATGATTAGAAGCTTGTACCACCAACCTCACACTGATGAGACCCAAAATGTCGAAATAGCTGTCTGTGAGTGGGTTTACTGGCTTTGCAGCTGATCTCAGGCTGTGTTTAAAACAGTGAGCATTGGCTTAAGGGTTCCGTGTAATAATGTATTTAAGGCAAAAGGTGACTGTGTGCTCATTTGCATGTAATTTCCCATAATCCCTTGCTGCAGTGGAAGCACTGTATGCTAGGTGATAATGGTGAAAAGCAGGGTTGCAGACCTGTCTAAGACATGTGAATGTGCTCACAAGTAATAATTTTATTTGTATATATATATATATTTTTTTTATTTGTATATATATATATATATATATATATATATATATATATATACACACACCCTCACATTTTAAGATATGGTGGGTGAAATGGGCAACAAGAAACCTCCACCGTATAACATATAGCAAATGAAAAGATCACTTGTGAGCACATTCACATGTCTTAGACAGGTCTGCAACCCTGCCTTTCACCCATTATCACCTAGGATACAGTGCTTCCACTGCAGCAATGGATTCTGGGAAATGACATGCAAATGAGCACACTGTGTCCATGTAAGAATGGTTTTCAGGCAAAAGGTGACACAGTGGGCTCATTTGCATGTCATCTCCCAGAATCCCTTGGTGCAGTGGAAGCACTGTATCCTAGGCGATAATGGTGATAGGCAGGGTTGTAGACCTGTCCAAGACATGTGAATATGCTCACAAGTGATCTTTTTAATATATATATATATATATATATATATATATATATATATATATATATATATATATATATATATATATCCATATAAATATATATCCATATAAATATATATCCAAAATACCTTATTTAGAAAATAAAAATGCTTGCCCAATGCTGGGGAATGTTTAAAACATTTATAGATGATTTCATTTCACAGAAGCCACGACTTTTATTCAGTTCAGATTCCTTTGTATTGTTCATGAGCCAGTCAGTGCAAATAAGGGCTGAATTGTATTGCTACACCCCCCCCCCCACCACCACCACCACCCTTAGCCAGTGAAAGGCAGAAAACTCTTTCAGGTGAGAACACCTAAATTGCACCAAAGTGCTCTCCCTCCCCAAAGAGAGTCTCCCCACCATGATCCCCCTTCACTGCTCCTGTCCACTAAACCCAGGTGGGCAGGGTTAACTTAATCAAGAAAGGACTGACAGCTTAAAAAACCTAGAGTTTGTCACCTTTTCCACCCCCCCCCCTCACCCCACCCCCACAAGCGCCACCCCATCCCTGCATTTTTGCTGAGAGGGTCTGCTATGAGTGTCTGCTTGCTGTGCAACCAATATCACTTCACCTCACTTCATCTTTGGGATGAGGACACAGTCTCAGCAAAGGGCATCAGGCTTATGTTATATCTGCCTTGTTACAATTTTAAACACACCAACCTTCATATCCCCCTGTACACTTCTATGTTTCCACTTACCCTTCCTTGATTGTAAGCTCCTTATGGCAGGGCCCTACTGTAACAATGGATGTTGTTTGTTATCTTATTGTTATTCGTGCTCCAACTCTATTGTACTGTGCTACGGAATAAATACCCCTGATGAAGCCAACCTTTGGTGAAACGCGTAGGGTGAGACCCCTGCAACCTGTGAGCACCCTTACTGCATTATTCACACATACACCTGTCTGTTTGTGTTTGGCACCAAATCAGATTGCCAAGGAGAAGGCATTCTACCTGCCTGCCATACCATTGAGACGTGTGACTGATTGGAGTGGATCCTGATGTGAAGCTTGGGTCCTCAGTATAAGAACAATTCAGTTGAAGTCGGAGCAGAGGAATAACGGCGTATGGAGAGCTAATCAGAAGCTGCAAGGATTTTGAGGTGTAGGTACAACGCCAAAGAAAAGGTAACAAGCACAGACGGACGCTGCAGCCGCAAGAGATCTGCAGGCATAGGAAGCAGACTCCAACTCAAAATCGGACAGAAACCAACTGTGGAGGGCCGTGCCATCACCGGTAGGAGTTCGTGAGTAAAAACTGTGCACACACTGTTACCGGCATAGGTACCTAAAAAATATCCTGTATGCAGCATTAACATTGCCAACAACCAATCACCATAGCTATTGGTAGAGAACCATTCTACACATCGTAGCACATCTATATCTTTTTGGTTATTTCTAACTGAATATATAAACATCTTTAAGAAGACAATACACAGAAAATCCCAGGTTACCACGATACAACCATACAGTATCTGGCGCAAACAATTCACATAGACTAACATATATCCCTCCGGACAAAAGGGGACTTATATACAGAGAGGTATTGACTGTGTTCAATCCCAACACAAATTGCAATCTAATCTTGGAGATACTGCTGGAGTTGGCCAGCTTTGCAGTACAGAGGGTCCAAAGTCATTTCAGACCCAGTCCACTTTTTGGACATATTTGTCTTGTTATAATATATAATGTATATGTTATTATTTTGATTAAGCTTAATCAAGTTACAGGGTTCCATATGTAATATCCTTCCATATATGGAAGTTTTTTCTTTGTGCTTATTTTAGTATATTTTAATAAATGTTATTTGTTTTAATATTAGCACTGTTTAATCTGCTTATTCTGAAGAAAACTTGGCATACCATAATACTTCTAGATTTCATCAGCGATATTTATGCGCCCAAGTGTCTTTTTCCCTTCTAGAACATTTTTGTGGAAGCGTGAGATCCTTCACTTCACTTAGGCAGCTACACAAACTTAGCGCATTGATTCACATTTTCTACGCTACGGAATATGTTGGTGCATTATAAATAATACTAAATGGTAAATATTCACAAAGACATTGTCACCAGCACAGAAATTACGTTTTGAACTATAAACTGCACAACTGTCTTTGTTCACTTTTATTCGCAAATACTGAGATCAGTTTATCTCGTTTCCTCTGAAGCGTAACATAAGAACACTTTGAAAATAATTTAACAATGTAATTTATTTCCTCAAATAAATATAATACTTAAAGCAAACATTTAGCTGTTTTGGTTTCTTTCAAAATGAAGAATTTGCTTCTCGTTGGGGCTTTAACTCGCCCTGTTACACAATAACGAGGAAGAGAAGAAAGTATAACTGAGCACAGTACTCTAGAACAGAGGTGTGCAATCTTTTTCCCTGCTGGTTGCCCCCCTCTCCTCGCACCCGCCCCCCTCCTTACCTTGGCTCCAGCGTTCTGACGTCACGTTGCCATGACCCCACGGTGTCATTTGACGCCACGTTTCCATGGCGACGCATCATCAGAAGACGTCTGAGCCAAGGTAAGAGAGAGTTACAGAAGCCTTTGCGGCTTCCCCGGCATTTCATTTAAATACCTTTGGTAAGAGCGTGGGGCCTCTGTAACCCCCCCGCGCCCCCCGCAGAGAATCTCGCTCGCCACCCCCCAACCCCCTCAGTTTGTGCACCCCTGCTCTAGGAGGTCTTACCAAGGATCTTTATAGGACATAAATATATTAAAATGTGTTCAAAGAAGGGCTACTAAAATGGTCTACATGCATAAAACCTATGGAAAGAGTAAATGGCCTGTATAGAAGAGTAGGGATATGATTGAAACTTTCAAATACAGTACATATAGGTTTCAACAACGTATAGGAGGGTAGATTATTTCACATAAAGAGAAGTGCTAGAACAAGAGGCCATGCTCTGAAGCTGGAGGTTGGGAGGCTGAGGGGATATGCGAGGACGTGCTTCTTCACAGGAAGAGAAGCGCTAAAACAAGAGGCCATGCTCTGAAGCTGGAGGTTGGGAGGCTCAGGGGATATGCGAGGACGTGCTTCTTCACAGAAAGAGAAGTGCTAGAACAAGAGGCCATGCTCTGAAGCTGGAGGGTGGGAGGCTGAGGGGATATGCGAGGACGTGCTTCTTCACAGAAAGAGAAGTGCTAGAACAAGAGGCCATGCTCTGAAGCTGGAGATTGGGAGGCTGAGGGGATATGCGAGGACGTGCTTCTTCACAGAAAGAGAAGTGCTAGAACAAGAGGCCATGCTCTGAAGCTGGAGGTTGGGAGGCTGAGGGGATATGCGAGGAAGTGCTTCTTCACAGAAAGAGTGGTGGATTCATGGAATCGCCTCTCAATAGAGGTGGTAAGGGCATTCAATAATGCTTGTGATAGACACAAGGCTGCCCCAAATATAAATCATTATACTGCTGCGGCACAGTTTATTCGAGCATTTGCCCGTTCTGTGCCGCAGCAGTAGCCTGGCGCGCGCCCGAGTGTGACGGGCGCACGCCGAAGCAGCGGAAGAGCGCCCTCCGATCGGGGCGCTCTCCCTACCGCTGCCGGGTCCGCCGGGTCCCCCGGAACCCCCTGCCGCTGTCCCGCGATCGCGGGACACCAGGGCTCCCTCGGGGAGCCCCTGGACACGCGTGCAGGGGGCGCACGCTCCCGATGACGCGTGACCGCGCGTCGAGGGGCGGCCACTAGCAAGCCGGGAGATTTCCCGGCTTGCGGTACCGACCACACTTCAATAAAGTGTGTCGGTAGTGTATGTGTTGAGGTATCACAGCAGATAGGGAAAAGAGCAGACTAGGTGGGCTAAGTGGTTCTTATCTGCTGTCAAATTCTGTGTTTCTAGAACTTTTCCAAGACAACATTTAAAAATTGTCTAACATTATACCGAAGTAGTCAACGTTATTGTAACCTGTGGCGTGTTGCAGCTTGACATACACAACGCAGAGTAAGGAGAAGCTGCCACTGCATTAAATCAGTCACACACGTGAAGGAGACGGTGCTATCACGCTTTTTCCCCCCCAGGGACACGCCTCGGGTTGCAACAAATGTTGTTTGTTTTTCTTTTAAAAGGCATGAATCATTTTGGAATACCATCACACTCATCACGGCCACAAGGTCACCTTGCTCCTATTTGGGACTGTATGTGCAGATGTGTGTTCTTACAGTGTATACTTTGTATAAACAAACTAATGGGCAAAAATAAAGCAAATTTATCTTGCAATGATTTCTCTTCAATGTAGAAGATTATTCCTACTAAACAAATGAAAGATCTTCAACAAGTAAATATGACTACGCATTTATTCATTCAGTATACAGTATGTAAGTGCATTGAAAAATATTTGTTTACCCAATTCTGTGCTAATGTATTTAATATTTGGTTTATTGACCATCTTAAAAAAATATTGTAGCATCCTTTTTTTATAGGGAAATAAACATAGGACATGCACATTTTTATTTTTTTTGTATGGTCATTAGTGCATTATCTATTTTTATGACACTAAATATATTCTGAGAAATACTTATTCACACAAAACAAATAAACTAACTCAAGTGAATAACGACAGATTGGTGTCTAATGCTTAAATTGATTTGATACAAGAACAGCGCCGTCAGCCACATAACGTCTAAGGCTGCGTTCATAGGACAAGCAGCGCTGAGCCGCGCGGACGCTCCGCGCTGAGCCCCGGCATCCTCAATGAGGATGTCTTGAGAGGGGGCTCACGCGAGCGTCCGCAGGCGTGCTCAGGAGTTGGATTTTTCAGCCGACAGCCAAAGCTGTTTTTCAGCGCACTGTCGGTTGAAAACATCCAATCAGCGCAATGCAGCGTCAACGTCACGCGTCGTGACATCAGCACCGTGACGTTGACGCCGGTGCGTTGCGGGCTATTGGCCCAGCGACGTCACTGACCCGCCTCCCGATCGCGGACGCTGGCTCGCCTGCATGTTCATGAAATCACTCATGCTTGATCAGGTGAGCATCAACGTCCGTGCGGCTCAGCGCTGCTCCACCTTCTATGGACGCAGCCTAAGGCTTTGGACGGACAGAGCCTCTGGGGCAAGGTGTATCAAAAAGGGTCCCTTACTCCAAGCATCAGTCAGGCCTTTTGGCCTGGCTACATGCAGACAAGCAGCATGACCTCCCTGCATGTGGTCAGGTGTAAAAAGTAACCAGGCTTAGGGAGTACAAGAGGCAGCATGCACGGCACCCAAGCAGAACAGAGAATTCTGCAAAGGTGCTCCGCTTGCCCCATAGGAGGAAGACCTCTGATCTTCCAAGGTGCACCTACTCAAGTTCATGTTCGATCACGGACGGGAGATGGGATCCCTTCCCCTCCATTGCGCCACCAGATCTCTCAGGGCCACCCCCGGACACCTACTTTCCCTGCTCGATGGCTACCATGCCAGGTCCTAAAGATGGAGCAACTACCCGCATCCCCTCATCATGCCAGTGGAAGTTGAGGCCCCCTCGCAGCGGCGACCCATGTGGCACCTTCGACAGCAGGTGCAACAGTTAAGCTAGACAGCCTATAAAAATACTGGAGAATCAAGAGCGCAAATACTTCCAGAATTATGTGAAAAACAAGAAAAAGAACATATAGTGCAATTTCGTTTAACCAGATTAATAATAAGGTGAAAGTCGTAGTATATTTACATATATATTTATTTTTAACTAGTGTGTTCACTGGGTTATTACTTTAAACGGTATGTTCGCTTGAAACCCCATCTGCCTCAGCCTATTAAAATAGACATTGCAGAGCTTTTAATGCTAGGTTTTACCAACGATTTCTCTATACCAGTATAGGGCGACATTCAGGCAACTCACAGCAACCACAACCATTAGCCACAGGGCACAGACTATCTGCGAAAAAATTGTTAAAGAATTAAAAGCTGGGAGCAGGGCAGAACCTTTTACCTCCCCATCTCTGCCAAATTGGATAATCTCTCCATTGAGTACTACCTAAGAAAGCACTGGGTAATTTTAGACTAATACAGTACAGGCATACCCCGCATTAACGTACGCAATGGGACCGGAGCATGTATGTAAAGCGAAAATGTACTTACTGCTGCGGCACAGTTTATTCGAGCATTTGCCCGTTCTGTGCCGCAGCAGTAGCCTGGCGCGCGCCCGAGTGTGACGGGCGCGCGCCGAAGCAGCGGAAGAGCGCCCTCCGATCGGGGCGCTCTCCCTACCGCTGCCGGGTCCGCTGGGTCCCCCGGAACCCCCTGCCGCTGTCCCGCGATCGCGGGACACCAGGGCTCCCTCGGGGAGCCCCTGGACGTGCGTGCAGGGGGCGCACGCTCCCGAAGACGCGTGACCGCGCGTCGAGGGGCGGCCACTAGCAAGCCGGGAGATTTCCCGGCTTGCGGTACCGACCACACTTCAATAAAGTGTGTCGGTAGTGTAAAGTGAAGCACTACCTTTGCCCACTTATCGATGCATGTACTGTACTGCAATCGTTATATACGTGCAAAACTGATGTAAATAACGCATTTGTAACAGTTACACTGGTGAATGGTGTGAAAAACAGGCATTAACACAATCATGCATTACCTGGGTGATTGTCTCCTAGTAACCCCCCCTCCCAACAACTTTGTCCGAGATGATACAATGGAGAAGGGCGCATAGCAGGACTCGAAAGAGGTTAAACAGAGTAACCACCTGATTCATCCTTCATTTGGGAGTAGGATGGTCTGTCACAAGGGAATAGACGCCCAAAGCGAGCACTGGTGCAGAGCTGATGGGGTACATTTGACAGACAAGGTTATCAATGTAATCAACGCGAACATTCAGAAGGTCCTAAAGGTGCTGTTAAAAGCGAGGTCAAAGCCTAGGGTGGGGGGTTCGGTACCATTTAATACTAAATGGGTAGCTCTGGGTGGAGGTACTTCCGGGCCAGCCAGGTCAAGCATGTAAAAAACTAAGTCATTTAGGCACCAGCTGTTTTGTTACCCTAATTAAATTATTGGTTGGCGAAAGGTATATAAAAAAGATATACCTGTCCCTTAACCAAATATATCTGGTTGGGTAAAGGTGCTGCCCAAATATCAACGTGGAACACGAGGGATCAGCTGTATGGTTGGAACCTAGGAGTCAAAGGATTTTTTTAGTATTGTGTTTAGTTAAAATATCCGAAGGTGTGGGGGATGGAGTGAACTCCACCCCAGGATGATTTAACAGGCGGGCTTGGTGTGCCCATTTTGGCTGTCCAACAGTCTTTTGGTAGTTTTATGTAATTTGGTAAATAAAGTTGTGATATTTTATTACCCACAACAACATGGTGTCTGTCTTATTTCTGTGTGAGGGGGTGGGGAGAATGGAGTGTAAGTGAGGTGGGTGAAACACATGTACGAAGGGCCCAAGTTCAGCATCATAAGCCTTTATTTATCAAGGTACTATCAACCTACTTGGGATCGTGTGATAACCTTGCAAACTGCAACATCAATTGGATGAGTTAGGCAATGCACAGATTATACACACATCAAATGATCTCTGTCCAACATTTTATTTCCCTCTTAAGTGTTAAAAAATCTCTACTGGGTCAGGGGTATAAAAACCTTACTGGCAAATATTTTAACAGAGAATGCATTGTTAAACGTGTCATATACATAATACATGTATTTTCTTTTTCCATTTCACATCCACATCCTCCTAATCACATGCTGATACCTAGTTTTATGCAATACATTCACATTTTGTGTCCCATTATTAGTTGCTTAAACGAGAAGAAAACAAGCATTAGGAGACTCTGAAAGCAAGTAGAAAAAAAATGTGCGTTTTATTCAGTTATACAGTACAGTTGAATATATTTTTTGTTGCTTATCTTCTGCAGTAATACAAACATCTAAATGAACAACTGAAATAAAGACAAATCGTCCAGAGGTATGCAGCATTTCAGCTAATGCTCAGGATGCAGCCTTTGTTCGGGAAATAACTTCATTGACAAAACTATTATTCTTTGCTAGAACATCAGCTTTAAACTGCTTCAGTTTGGATTTAATCTCTTGCTCTGACAGCTCTGTAACGGGCAGAGCTTTAACTTTGCACAAGAACTCCTGGATTATCTTTTCACCTTCCTGCAACAAACAAGAAATAAAATGTCAGTCTATCCTTAAAAATCTCGCACAATTGTGTCTTTTTAACAAAAAGGTAAATAATACCGATGGCAATAAATGTGGGTCAGCCATTTTAACGACCACAAAATATGTATGGCAAAAAAAGCAGAGTCTAGAGCAATAGTTAACTTGCAACTTCCAATTTGGATGCACATTGAAACAACACTAGATGGGATTTTATAAACAGTGATGGCCGTCATCATTTCAATACTAGTCTTGCAAATTAAATTGATTAGAAAGATGCAATTGTTGTAATTAATTGATTTTTTTTTTTAAGTTGGTCAAATAGAATTGAAAAAAAAAAAAAACCTTTTACCAGAATTTTACGACTTCCAAGGCAAAAAATTATGGAAACAAAACAGCAGTAATAAAATTAATTTGAATATGAAGTGAGACTTCTCCATTAGGAACTTGCTAATTAAGCCCCGCAGCAGTAGCGCAATGTAATGTGTCGCAGGGCCCCAGGCACAGAGGGAGATAAGAAGTTTAATTATGAGGAGAGTAAAGAGCTCTTTCACTGCACTCTTGAAGTAATATCAATAAAACATCACAATACTTGTGTTTGCCTCGTTTCAGTTTGAAACTGGTATTGGGACGCACGGATAAATCAGTTTCAGAAACAAACTCTTGCGACATAAAAACCCACGAACTCAAAATCCGATTGGAAGCCCAAATGTAATAAACATTAAAAAAAAAAAAAAATGGCATAGTAACACATTTATATATTCAGGATTGGTTTTCCCTCCTTATTTTATTTCTTTTTTTTGCCGCACATTCAGCAGAGGATCAGCCAGTCAGAGGGATTTCCTACAAACCTCTTTTTCTTTGTAGCGCCTCTTGCTGGCTGGCTCGTCACACTCATCGGGGGTTCCGACATATTGGAACTCTTCCAACTCCAGCGCCTTTTCCTTTGCATTTTCAATCACATGTTTAGGAAAGTTAGCAAGCTCTGCCACGTGTATCCCAAAACTCTGATCACAGACACCTAGAATAACAATGATGTAATATAATAGTAATAATGATAGCATATTATAGAAAAGATAATTATATCTTCACTTAATTAACATATGAATAGCCGTTTGTTCGTGTAACATTAAAGCGGCAATCCAAGACAGCCATTTTGTTTTTGCCAATTTCTTTTTTTTTTTTGTTTACCGTAGGTTTGGAATAGGGGGTCTCTGACGCTGAACCCCATTAATTCCAGCTCCAGAGACCGCTGCTTCTGGAGATACTTACCTATGTAGTAGATGCCGGTAGCGACTCTGCTTGGTTGACAGGGATCACATAATGGCCGCCTTTTCAAAGCTCTAGAACCCAGTGGGCCAATAGAATGCCGGGACGTCATCCGGTTCGGCTTGCTATTGGCCCATGTGACGCGGGAGCTTTAAAAAGCACGGCGATACAGGCAGTCACTTTGGAGGCAAGTATCTGTGAAAGCTGGCGGTCCCCAGAGCTGAAATGAATGGGGTTCAGCTCCGAAGACCTCCTGCTTCAAATCTATGGTAAAAAAAAATTGATGGCTTGGATTGCTCCTTTAGAGAGAGTCAGACTGTTGTGAATGGGAATGTAAAACAGGATGTACAGTACAGCACAGCATTCCGTTAAACAAAACAATTCATTGGAGCGTCTGCTGTATAGTTTGCATCAGGGAATAAACAATCAAAACAACATGCATTTATTCTTGAAGAATCTCTATAAATTTCCTTTGGGGCCTTAAATGTTGCTCTAAGTGGAGCAATGCATGATAAAAATACATTGCCCTATTTAAGGGATATCGTATAGATCTGATTTGTTTGGAAGTTATTTTCTCTAGTCACCTAGGCACTATTTTGAAATAAGTCATCAATAAAGCAAATGTTTCAAGGGGAATAGCACAGCATTGAACAATGAATCCCTAAAACATCATATGTTTTGTCTATATTATATGAGCCATTGTTTCCCAAAATGACACAGATAATAATGCCCTTATTGACAATAAAGAGCATGTTAGCGCTTCCAAGATAATCATAGACTGTGATAAACTGTGCGTATGTACTGTTAGCATGTAGTTTCCCTCTAGGTCACAGGCACTTACTAAATAGGACTGCAAACACTGGCTATAAAACCATGACAGGGTTCTATTATAACATACCACCGGGTGTACTGCAACCTTATGACATTTATTTACTTGGACAGCTAGCAGATGTTTCCATGAATCATCATTACCACCAGACAACTCAAGTAAAATTAATATTTTCAGGAGCACAGCAACAGTCACATTGACCACCCCTTCTAAATTGAGAAAGGTCTGTGCGTTCCAATCCAGTGTCCTAATTGTAGCCCAGTCATTTAACTAAATGCCAGTGTCTGAAATATCAGGAATCTGCAACACCCCAAGACAGGCAATGTTTCCATAGTAAAATAAAAGTGTCAAATAGCATATGAGAATAATCCAACATTTTGCATGGTTTCATGGTTTCGTGGTTTTCCTCCTCTCTAGGCTGAGCAAAAATGAAAGTGTATAAGAATACTCCTGATTTCCCTAGATATCCTTTAGAATCTCTCTGAGCTGTACAAATAAAACACTCTCCCCAAAAATACATAAACAGTTGCTAAATAATGATAGACAATTCTAGTGTTTTCCCCCCAGAGGATAAAATCAGATGTGTGAAGAGACTACCAATTTCATCACTACTCTATCCTGATGAGGCTCTTTAAATCATAGGCTTGTATTTCATTTGCCCTTCTTGCTGTTGTAATAGCGACAAAAAAATAACCATACTGGCCCACACACTTGTATAAGTAGCTGAAAAGCCGAATTCACAGTTGCTTTCAAATTAAATGCTGGAACCACTATTTGTGCTTGTAATCAGAGCGAAGCAGAACCTGTAATGCCTAATGCTGTGTGTGACCCTTTTTTGGTTTGGGTTACTACTGCTGCTTAAAGGCAAACAGAAATACACACAGTATACATATATACATAATATATACACAGTATATAGAATATACAAATATATCTTAGAATGTTTAATATATAATGTTTATAAAATGTTTTACCAGGAAGTAATACATTGAGAGTTACCTCTCATTTTGAATTGTGTCTGGGCACAGAGTTATGATGACATATTGTTAGAAATACATGGGTACAATAGTTGAACTGAGTTATACTACAGTATATATATATATATATACACAGTATATATATACACACACATACATACATACATATACATATATAAGAAACACGAAAAAATGCCTGCAACAGACCATAAACAAGAGGTGCTAAAACCAATAAGGTAAAGTGTGCAATATCAACACTACTGGCGGTGCTAAGGGATGTAGAATATATGAAAACAGAGAGAAAAATATCCCAAAATAGCACTCTAGCGTATATAAATATCAAATTTATTAAACACACGAAACATATACAAAAGATCCACGGTGTCCCCAAAGCTGTCTAATCTGAAACACTGATAACAAAACTAGGCTAAGCACTGGAGTCAGCAAAATAAAGTCAATAACTAATAAAGGTAAGTAAGAGACTGAGCTGAAAAAAACAAGTGAGAGCTGAGTATGTAACCGACAGAAATAGCCCAACAGAGTAAATGCAGAACCTGTAGAGGCTAGATATTTGGCCTCTGAACACTACTACCGGCCGGTCAGGAAAGGGTAGGTATAAAGTTACATTAACAAATTGGCTTGTAAACAACATAGCAAATGCATACACAATAGGAATCATTAATGAGTGAAAATACACACACAGAGTGGCAGCAGGGCTATGGACAGAGATCAAATACAGCCAAAATTGTACTTCGCACTTTGGGGCTCCTTTGTCTGTCCTGATCCAGCAGTGCCCCTGGCTGTTCTTCTCTCCCTAGCTGCAATTTTGAATTTGGTGCTCTAGTTGCTCACGGAGCATGCGCATTGCGGCGATCTTACCACACTGAACAGACTCCCCTCACATGCAGACTGTCAGTTTCCTGTTTGTTCTGATCCTGGACCTGTGCTAAGTACAATTTTGGCTGTATTTGATCTCTGTCCATAGCCCTGCTGCCAATCTAGATAGGGATTTGTCTAGACTAAATTACACATATATTCTTATACAGTGTTTTGAACCACTCATCTCATTGCACGCAACTTTATCTGGATTAGCATTGTGTTGATTGCATAGTTTATTCCAGATGAATAGATTGTGTAACGTACTGTGTCAGTAGAAGCTAGACTGATTGGTGTTACGAACCACTAGCCTCATTACATGCAACTTTAACTAGACTCGCATCATATGGATATCTAATGGTATAGACAGGCTTGATGTATTAGCGTGTGATGTAAAATGTACTACTAGACACTTCTCATGATAAGTAGAGTAAAGGAATAATTACCGTCCATTCTCCTGAGTTCTCTAATATACATAAAGGTAAGTATAAAAAAAGCTAGATCACGGAGTGATCAGAATACCAGCACGGCACATGGTGGTAAAGTATCAGTGGGATTTATTAATCTCAAGAGCTCCGTTGGGAGCCAAAACGTTGAGGAATAAAGTTTAACTTTTGGAATTTGGAGTGCTTGTCCTCTTTGTGTATGTGTATGAGTATTATCTATCTACACACACCTACCTACATACACAAACACAGTATATTAGTTCTTAAAGCTGGAGTAACTTGTTCTTAAAGCTTCTGTTTCTTGTTTTTCAGATTTGATCTTTGGATTTGGTATATCCAACAAGAAGCTTCCCAAAGTCTCCATTGCTGTGTGTACTTGGACTTCTTGCAAATCGAGAAGTTTGATTTCTCCTCTATTATAGTGGACTCGATTATATCCGTGTATTCGCATCTTTTCACTTATAGAATTGAAGTGTACAGTTGGTCCCCGCTATCCATCGGTCCGTTACTCGACAAACAAATTATCCAACACGTCGTAATGCATTCTATGGAGTGCATTATCCGACGTCGGAACGGATAATCCAACGCTCATTGCTGCGGATTAACGTTGGACTACAAATCCGATGGCGGTTTGTTTGTGGGATGGCTTCCGGCGGATAACCGAGGACCGGCTGCATATTATTTTGATTGTACTGTTACACAGTTTGATTCACCTGTTACGTCTATATTTTAATAGTACACCTTTTTCACGGTCGAATTCGTTAGTGCGAATCACTTTTTTCTTTTGTATTCTTTTTTCCTTGATAATCTATAATATAATTTAGATATAAATATACTTTTTTTCCCCCCTTCATCATTGATTAGAAACCTAAACTATTTAATCAGTTTATATGCAGACGCTGTTTCTTACCTTTCTTGATCCGGTAAAGCATGGTAAGAGTCTCATCTGTTGTAAGAGCTGTGACGTGCAAGTTGTTGACTGCTGGAACTTGGTCAGCCAGAGCTGTTAATTCATGAAAATGAGTAGCAAACATACAGAATGCCTGGATTTTGGTGGAAATGTATTCTGAAATTGCCCATGCTAGTCCAAAACCATCGTAGGTGGAAGTCCCTCTTCCTAACTCATCGATTATAATCAGAGAGTACTCCGTAGCAGACCTGCAATAACACCATATTACCGTGACTGAAATGAGCAAAACACCAGTAAGAAAGAACAAATAGAATAAAACATTGCACAAAGTCTCTTTCATTTTGTCAGCTCTAATCTCAGTTGTTTTAAACAATTGTTAAAGCTGGATAAAAAAAAATTAAAAAAGTGCAAGAAAATGCAGACCAGGTATTTTTAAATAATCTTTTAATGTACATTTGTAAACACCTATAATTTAGAAGGGTTCGGTTTCCACGAGCTGCTCCTTTTTTGTGTGATGTCAATGTGTGTGAAACATGACGTTGCGCAGACTAACCTCTCTTAAACCTTCTTAATTTGCTTCCTAACCAACACTTCATTGATAAAAACTCTACTCAAGTCTTAATGTCCTAAGAATATAAAGCAGACAGGTCTTTGCTTTAGATGTCATTAGGGAAACCAATTATTGTTAAGTTGTCTCTGAAATTTTAGACCCATCTGATAACAAAATGTTGTAACGGTGCAGTCCATGTTATTTAAATGTAACATTTTACTATTTTTTAATGAGAATGTGAAGTGACAGTGTTCCCATTTATCATACCTGGCATTTTTCCTTTTCAATGTGCTCACCAATTAGTGTAAAAGTCAGCTACTCTGAGGTGGACACCTTCTCGCTCAGATTCATGCTGGACTCACAGAAACCACTGTAAACTACAAGCCTTTCGGAAGTACAGACCAGACCACAAGTATTCTAAAGCTTGCCGTAAACTAGCCCGGTTACATTCTGGGTATGTGCTGGGTGAAACCTGGCTAGTTTAAGGCAAGTTTAAGGCATTTCTGCATTGACTAATGACCCATAGGATTAACACAGCAGGGGTCCTGGCAATCCCATTCAGTTTGAATGGGACTGCCAGGGACCTCCGCTGTTAATCTGATGGGCCATTAATTAATGCTGGGTCTAGTTTAAGGCAAGTTTAAGGCATGTATCCAGCATGTACCTGGGTCTTTTTGGCGATTGCCACTGGTTTGTGTTAGAATAACCGTGGGCACTACAGTAAGTGTATTGGACTTTAGATTTCCAGTTTTGTATCCTGAATAATAGCTGCTGGACTTCATCCTCCCCGTGCCAACATTTCTTAAACCACATCTCAGGCACTTTTTTGTTTTATTTAGAATGGTTGTACTGTAGTTTGTTGCCTAAATATGCGGAAGTACAGACGAGACCACAAGTATTCTAAAGCTTGCCGTAAACTAGCCCGGTTACATTCTGGGTATGTGCTGGGTGAAACCTGGCTAGTTTAAGGCAAGTTTAAGGCATTTCTGCATTGACTAATGACCCATAGGATTAACACAGCAGGGGTCCTGGCAATCCCATTCAGTTTGAATGGGACTGCCAGGGACCTCCGCTGTTAATCTGATGGGCCATTAATTAATGCTGGGTCTAGTTTAAGGCAAGTTTAAGGCATGTATCCAGCATGTACCTGGGTCTTTTTGGCGATTGCCACTGGTTTGTGTTAGAATAACCGTGGGCACTACAGTAAGTGTATTGGACTTTAGATTTCCAGTTTTGTATCCTGAATAATAGCTGCTGGACTTCATCCTCCCCGTGCCAACATTTCTTAAACCACATCTCAGGCACTTTTTTGTTTTATTTAGAATGGTTGTACTGTAGTTTGTTGCCTAAATATGCTAATTTCCGTGTATCTTGTTTATTGTCAACATCGGCTCAAATAGGCTGCTCCCTCCCTGTACAATTATCCTTTTGGACTAAAGCATCAATTGCTCCAAAAATTAAATTGCAGCATTAACAAACCCGGATATATGATGTTGCAACAAACATAGCAGAACTACTGAGTTTAGGGAAGCATTATCTTCTGTTCTTTTTGATATTTTTATTTCTTCAGTGTTCTAATTAACAATGAGGAGCCAACCCTGATGTACCACCTTAGGCTGGGGCCATGGTGCCTTCGCCCGTGCGGAGGCTGTGGGAAAGCGGGTGCTTTCCCGGGTTATGGTGGACGGGCCGTCGGGGGCGTCACGGAGCTGGTTCGCCCTCATTGGTCGAACCGCTCACGTGACCTGTCTGTCGCGCTGAGAAATCAGTTTAACCGATTTCTCATGCAACGCGCGTCCCTTCCTGCTTCCGCGCGGACGCGCCCGCACGCCGCAAGGACGCGAACACTGCCTTAAGGCAGTCTGTTTGCTCAGCGTGCGGACGCCTCTGCACTGCCTGCTGTACCATGGCCCCAGCCTTACTCCCATGATTGGCTGTATGAGAAAGTAGTCCTGCACTGGTTCAGCGAGGTACACACACACACACACACACACACACACACACACACACACACACACACACACACGATTAGGTCCACCTGGGGATCACACATTCTCTACATACTCAACAGACATGCTTTAATTTAATCTTCTATCCCTATAGAAATTCTGATATATCATCTGAAGTGTACCATTTTATTGTATTAAGATGCAGTACATTTGTAATCATGCAAGTACTGTAGTGATGCAACAAGTGTAGGCAGGATTTCTGCTAATTGCAATGTTACATGTACATTATAGCATAGAGAAACAGAATCTGATGGAAAATAAGAAACCCTTGGGCCAACTTGTCTTCTTATCTTTTGTAAAAACTTAGACCCTGTGTGGTCCTTGGCTTCTTTTATATTTAGGATATGAAGCCCGATCCTTAAAGCAGGGATCCCACACAGTGATTTCCCCCCCCCCCCCTTTACATATTGTAATTAAACCAGCGGGTTCACCAAATCTGAACAGTGCTATGTCTCGCTTCAGCAATGCCCTTCTACCAGTAACATTTATTCCATTGGACCAGATTTATATATATATATATATATATATTTTTTTTTTTTTTTTTTTTTTTTAAATGGCTTTTGTGATCACATTAAGATGTCATGGACTTTTTTTGCAACGACAATAAATACATCAGGACAAAACTGTATCTTGGAAATCAACGATATCCTGGCGCTAAAACGAATGAAATTCAGCTCAAAGGGGAACCTGATTCAAACGATTTTTGCAACACACTATACTGTATATATATATATATATTTTATATTTAATAGCAAAAAAATAGCAAGTACCTGAGAATTGAAGCGGTCTCTAACATCTCAGCCATGAAAGTGGACACGCCCTTCAGCTGACTGTCTCCAGCTCCTACTCGAGCAAGAATACAGTCCACTATGCTGACCTCTGCCGAGTCACACGGTACAAAGCAGCCAATCTGAGCCATAAGGACAATGACACCAGTCTGGCGGATATATGTTGATTTTCCACCCATGTTAGGACCTGAAATGTAGTATGGACAAAATTATCTGGCTGCTCTTTCATTCAGGTCATGTTCATTTTTAGGTTACATTTTGTAGCAGAATCACAAATGGTTTCTGCTCAAGGACAAGCGGGCGTGTGAATGATTCACAAATTGAGCATAGAGGAAAAAAAGACAATGGCTCGTTATACAGTAGCAAAACTTAAACTAATTAAGACTTTGATACATCAGGAATTTTACATTGGCTACATTAAATCATTTTTACTCAAGGCATATTCACACCATCAAATTACTGTCTAGCCAGAGGACGTGGTGCCTGCAAAAAGATGAACGTACTGGGTAATTCCTACAAGAAGTGTCAAACCTCGCCTCATGACATGGATATTTCCAAGTTTTAAGCTACCCAAGACAAGAATACAGGTTCAACCCACTTGGATTTAGATTGTCACCCCAACCCCTCCCCATCTTATATATATATATATATATATATATATATATATAATGTCCACCTTTTGCTGCATTGTTTGTTTTGGTTCGTATTCTTGAAGCTCCTAAGTTGTCTTTGCCAAACTGCACGGTTTGGCATGTACAGAAGTAGCGGAATGAAATGTGAGGAAAAAAAACCCCTATTCTCTATTGCAAACCGCTTCTTCTAAACAATTTCTAAAAAATTAAAAAAAAAAAAAAAAAAAGTGGCAAACCACATGGTTTAAGAGTAAAAACACATGCATTGTACTTGCTTTGGAATGACCAGAGGTGCTGCCAACGCCATCCCCAGTCTGACTTATGGGTTTTGCTCTCTCAGGTAAACCCATATTTCAGTCTGTAGATGTAACTTTTTGACAAACCGATCAGATTGGCAGAGCCACAGTCAAACCGCTCTTACAAAAGCCTTTTTGTCATGGATTGGACATGCGAGAAAGGTTTACAGAAAAGCAAATCATGCCAATCCGCTTCTAAGGCTGCGCTTATAGTGCCGGCGACGTCGCGGCAAAAAAAATGTATTGCCGACGGAAGCGACGCTGGCAGCGCGAATTTCTGAAGCCGGTCAAATATGATTTTTCAGAGGCTGTCGCCACGTGACAGCCTCTGAACCAATCAACGACCTGGTCGCCCACGACGTCGCTGGAAAGCGAATTACAACTTTCGCTAGCGGCGACGGGTGACGTCACCAGTTGCATCACTGGCACTATAAGCTCGGCCTTAGGGGCACTTTAGAAGCGATTTGTCACACACTGGAGCTACTAAATCTGAATTAAAGGGGTTTTGTATTACATCCTCCACAGAAAGAAACATGCCTCAAAGAATAATAATTTTTCCTGTGCATAGTTTCCAAGGTTAGGTACTAATGTGGTATTTAACACTCAAACTAATCTATATAAAATTAGACTACATGAAATGTAAGTTTATGGCGGATTACTGCAGCTTCCATATTATAGTAGGAAAAACTAATCAGAAAAGCTCCCCAGAAAAAGCTCCATCAGATTGAATTGATTACAAAACTCTGAAGGCTATTCAAGGCAATATCTTTCAAACTTATTGTAACTTTTCAAGCAGTCACACAATCACATTTGTTTAAGGAAGGCAATGACTGAGTATTTAATGGCACTAGGCAGCATGCCAATTTGTTACATAACTAAAATATGCGTCGGTGGAAAAACTTGCCGAGTGTGTGTGCATGTATTATGTGTATATACACACACACACACACACACACACACACACACACACACACACACACACACACACACACGTATGTAAAGCCAATGTGTTTTTTCTTCTTCAAGTCGATCACTTTTAAATGATATGAATAACGAATTTGTAGTGCTGTACTGTCTGTAATATGCCGTGCACAAGCAATAAACGTGTTCAGAATGAAATTAACTCGACATTCTCATTCTATGCAGTTCAGAAAAAGGATGAAATGAAAATTAAAAGGATGTTGAAGCATTTACCGGTGATAATATGAAACATCTGCCGGTCTTTTTCAAATGTGATGTCATTGGGAATAAACGCAACTTCATCCTGCACCTCAATACATGGGTGCCTGGCACCTTTCAGCAGGATTCGTCCCTGTCCCTTCTCCATGATGACTGGGCGAACATATGGTACCGGTGCAGCATTCGAAACATAAGCAAAGCTAACAACTGCATCCAACTGAGCGATTACATCGTTTAGCGTCTGAATAGGATCCACGTATCCTATTAAAAGATGAAGAAAAAGGTAATTTTATGGTATAGGTAAAAACATTTTTTTTTAAATTTTCTACTTGAAGTTTCTCCCGCCTCAAAAGTATTTAATTAAGAAGGTAATTGGTATAGAACAAACGTTGCTTCTATGATCTGCCTTCATGCGGTGGTCATGCTTGACAAAATGGAGAGATGAAATCACATTTTTCAAATCATATGATGGAAATGTGGTTATATGAATAGATTTTGATGTTTTGAGGCAGCTCTGGACAATGATGTGTAATTGTATTACTGGGCTAATTTGTGCTTGTGCGTTCACATTCTAGTTGAACCCCTGTGACTGCATACAGTACTAGCCAAGGTTGAACTTTGGTACCTAAAATGACCCTGAATATGCCCAAAAAGTTTTATTAGCTGGCTATAGTTTTTTTAATCAATCACCCTTTATGTAGACTGATTGCAATGAAAGAAAATGAAATGGGTTAATCACAAGACTGCAGTTATATTGCTTTGTTTTTTATACATATATTCACACAAACAGTAACTTTATAATTTGTGAGAAACATTTTTAATGGTTTGCATAACTTATTTATTTATGTTTAAGGACCGCATAAGGCATTTATACAATTTAATGACGCGTGAGATGGTGGCAAAGAAGAACTGCAATTATTTGGTCATCATATGACAATAACACTCTTGTACTTTAATTTGATGGTTTGATTTATTTCTTATCATTGCTGCTCACATACAACCAACATGTGAAGAAACAAACCAAATGTCACTATTCACACCATTGGTGTTATAAAGAGGCAGTCCCAGGGGGCGAATTTATTATTTTGTTAAATATAGAATTTAAGTAGGGGGTCTCCGGAGCTGTACCCCCGTTAATTTCAATTCCGGAGACCCCCTGCCTCCAAAGTTAGTAACCTGCGAATTAGGTGCCAGTAGCAGCTCTCCTCGGCAAGCAGGAATCTTGTAATGGCCGCTGTTCAGATATTTCCAGGCCTACTGGCCAATAGGAAGCCGTTATCGATACGGTTTCCTATTGGCCCATGTGACGCGGGCGCTTCAAACCTTAAACCCTTGCTGGCTGTACTGGATCAACTACCGGCACCTACTTCAAAGGTAAGTATCTCCAGAAGTAGGGGGTCCCCGGAGTTGAAATGAACGGGGTTCGACTACGGAGACCTAATGCTTCAATTCTGTATTTAAACAATTCGCTGTTTGGGACTGCTCCTTTAAGAGTTGATAAATTCTTCATTATGTGCATCTCTGGCCAACCACTAATGTACAAGCTGGCAAATACTCGTGTCAGAACTTCAGATACATGCACATGCATGTTTTAAAGGAGCAGCCCATGTGATATCCTACATGTAATGTATTTTATTTTTAAATAAATAAGTTCTGTAGTATTAGATGATACATTTTTTTTAAATTCATCCCTTAATGGCATTTTAAGGAGTTTCCACATTCTGAGCATCCTTTGAGTTGTATAGCAGGTACCACCCCAGCAGTGCAAGATCTTTGTAACACTTCTGTTTGTGATAATTTGCTGCCAATATTCCCAGCAGTTTGAGCTGCAAACTGTAACAATAGATCATGTTGCCTTAGTAATATAAGGCTGTGCTTATAGTGCTGGCTATGTAACCGGCTACGCCACAGAGTGACGTCAGCCGTCGCAATAGCGATTCCTGTTTATAGTGTAGGAGACAAGAGAGAACGACCGGAGGGCGTGGCCATGAGTGGTTTGCTCTCATTGGCTGAGCCGCTCACGTACCGCGGCGATGGCCGAAAGTGTCCAAATCCTTTGACTACCGGCGATTGGGACCGCTTTGCGCTCTGCAGCGCCGAATTGCCAACTATGGGCACCCGCGACGGACTGTATGTACTTGCTACGGCGCTGCATGATGTTGCAGGCGCCAGCACTATAAGCGCAGCCTTAGAATACGCACCAGCTGATTAGTTACACTGACTGAAGGATTGCTCAAAACTGAAAAGGCAGGTTTTTAGTGAGACCCTGGGAAGCAGGATCTTTGCGGATCGATCACAGGAGAACAAATTGATCGGCAGCTTGGGTAATTCGTTTTCAATAAAAAGGTCATCAAAGGCTGCATATACTTTAAAAAAAAATAGATTTTTCTTTTAATGTTTTAAGTGCTGCGCACGCACTGCCGCTTTAAGCAGTGGTAAACTAAGTTAACAATGAGTTATTATTCACAGGTAGTAAAAAAAAAATAATAATAAAAAATGATGCTAGTGTAAGAGTTCCCCTTTAAATGTTACAATATTTAAAAGACAGTATACTTGAAACGTGTAATAAATAAAATTATTTTCACTTCAGGTAACGATTCAGAATGAGCCCTTGGTGATCTGACACAAAGTGAGCTTCTGTTTCTTGATGGTTCAGCTTAATATTGTCAGACCATTTGTTTTATTTGTAACACTGTATGACGAAGGCTTATTTTGCTTAGGAAATACAGCCACAGGACTTCAATATCATCTTACTACACAGCTGGAACTAGATCATTAGTAAGACAGATCCCCACAATTCAATCATTCAATGTGTATCCAACAGAGAAACTGCAAACACATTCCTTGCCATTTCTAAGAGGGGAAAATAATTAGATGACAATGCTCACAGCAACTTCGCCTCATTTAAAACATGCTGGGTTTCCCTTTATTATTCAAACGCAAAAAAATGACCGACACGGCAATATTTAATAAAGTCTGTTAGAATTCTTCAAATTTAACGTAATCAAATTCTAATGTAATTTAATCTATTCATTGACAGATCTCACTTTCCATTTTGTGCAGTAGTGCTTATCATTTTTGTTGTAGCTTTAGCTGTGACTTTTCATAAATAACATTACATGGATAACAAATACTTACAATAGAGTACATTTATTTCCTTCGATGTCTGAAGGTGCACACAGTACAGTATATAGGTACACTGGGATCAGCACAATGGCATATATATATACATATACATACACATATACAGTGTTCGACAAACCTATACATCTGCACGCCCCGGGCGAGTGGATTTAACACCGTGGCGAGCTCCTATTGGCCCAAGCAGCACACGTGTTTTTTTTTTTTTTTTTAAATTCCATGCTCGCGCTGGAGAAAAAAAATTAAAAAGCCGGAGGCGGGTTCATGTTGTTGAGGGAGATTACCCCGCCTCCGGCTCTCTGAGCAGTGCCTTCCCTCCTCCCCCGCCTCTCAGCAATACTTTCCCTCCTCATCAGTGCACTTACTCCTCCCCCTTCCGGCAGCCATCCCCTTCCGCGCCTCTGTCTGCCACAGGCCCCTGCAGGGCCATCTGTCGCCCCCCCCCCTCCCATCGGGCCATCTGACACCCGCCCACCCCCCACCATCGGGCCATCCGCCCCCCCCGCCCCCCTCAATCGGGTCATCCGTTGCCCCACCCCAATCGGGCCATCCACCCCCCCCCCCAACCTACATCAATTGGGCCATCCGCCCCCCCCCTCCCCACCTCAAATGAAGGAAAACAAGTGAGGAGCATTTATTTAGTTTTAAAAAGATGTTCCCGCTGTCCCTTTGTGTGGTCAGAGCATGAATATTGTAGAACGATTTTTAAAATGAGACTGAAAAAGTTGTTGCAATGTTAAACAGGTTTAACGTTTCTTGAAAATCAGCCACTTCCCCGGTTTTTGTTCTTTTTTTGGAGGGGTGGAGAGTGGCGTCCATCACTGACAGAGGACAGGGAAGTATCAAGAATAGGGGGTTGGGGGTTCAGTGAAATGCAAAAGGAGAGGGGATAAATCGGTGACATAAGGGGGTTCGTCGGTGCAGTGGTTGGCATCTGGAGAGAGGCGAGAGGGAGGCATAGGGAGTGCAGTGGGTAGCATTATGGGTGACATGAATTCCAGGGGAGGGAGAGCGCGAGGTATGAGGGGAGCGGGTCAATGAAGGCATCAGGAGTGTGGGTGGCATGGTGAGTGCAGAGGATTTCATGGGGGTAATGGGAGGTATAGGGGTTGAGAAATTGGTGTGATAGGCGTGCAAAGGATATCGTTTGATGGGAGTGGGTAGCAAGGTTGACTACAGTGAAAGACTTATAGGGGCAGTGTGAAGCATACAGGAAGAGTGATAGTGGGGAAAGTATGGGGGTGTGCAGTGGAGTTTTATGGGACTGAGAGGCATGTGGAACAGTGAAAAACATAAGAGGAGGTACAGTAGTAGTGCTATGGGTTGCATAGCAAGAACAGAGGAAGGCCAGGGAATAGGAGCAATGGAAGGAATAGAGGCGGGCACTACCTACAGTTCTCTCCCTCTCACATCCTGGGTAGCGCTGAATGGTTGTTCCTTCTTACTGCTAACAGCTTCCTGTCAGTGTGTTGCTTATACCTTCCCACCTTTTGATGCAGAACAGACGTGTGGGGAATATTTAAGCAGTAACCCAGTTGATCTGAGGGAGCGGCTTATGCTCTGACCTATAGCTTTAAAGGACACTGCATTTGAAGAGGAAGGCAGGGACAGAACTTGTGAGAAATTCTGCACTAGTGAAAATCTATTGCTAAAAACGGTTACAGTGTATAAGAAGGATATACAGATGTTCCTTAACAGAATGCAGAATCAGACACCCAAATAACACTATTGCGTCCTTCATAATAGCTATAGGACAGCTGGAAAAAGCCCCCACAGGGATGTGGGAACAAAAACACTTTTTCATTGTTTCGTCAGGTTCATCTGCAGCTTTACGAAAGCCAGCTAATTTTTTGAAAGGAGCTGGGAAAAACTGAAATCTTGGAAATGTCTTCATGAAAATTTGTTTTAACATTATAGGAAAATTCTAATGGTTGACTGAAGTAGCAGTGCCGAGCGAGTCTTGGTAAATGGTGCTATTACTTTTTACAGATCATGAAGGTAAAAAATGTGCTGCATCTGTGTACGTTTCACACATATCAAACCATGACCTAAATAAGTTTGTGAATAATTTGAGTACTTGAATACACTAGAGAAATCTCTTTAAGAATACTCCCATGTTCGTGTGTAATGCATTTGAGCATAGATTTCGAAAGTCACTTAAATTATAAAAAAACAAACAAAAAAAAGAAACCTTCTTTATGTTGCTGAACAATATAGCATTTAAGAACAATATAACATTTACGACAGAATTAAATTACTTCCTACTATGTTAAAGAGTTCTATAATTCAGTCTCTCAACCACGATGATGCAATGGTCGTCAAATTGGGAGCAAGGGATGGAATGGCCTATTAGGCTTGCCCCGGTGGGCCGGTGCTGCGGGTCGGTCCCAGCCGCTCCCCAGCAGAGGTGGCCCTCGATGCAGCAGCAGCAGCCGCCGGCGTAACGGAAATTCTCTCCCTCCTCCTGTCGGCGTTTGGTCCAACTTCGACACGAGGGAGCTGCGGAGTCCGCGGACTGGCGCAGCATTGAGGAGACCTCACCCCAAGGTAAGATTGTTGGGGTGTGAGTGGTGGAGTGAGGGCAAGAGAGAGGTGGGAGTGGATGAGAGAGATGAGGGAGGGGATGAGAGAGATGAGGGAGGGGATGAGAGAGATGAGGGAGTGTATAGGGGCTGGATTACAGAGGCCCCACACCCTTCCCCTTAACAATTCTTGGAAAAAGTGGAGTTTAGTTTTTAACATGGTGGGACCAAGGTTTTTTTTCCCAAAATGGTTGACGGGACACAAGAGGTTGAGAACCGCTGCTGTAATTTACTTCAGAACAATATGTTAGAGACCGCTGTGCCACTAAAGAAACTCAATAGATTCATGTGTTGCCAAAGCACAGAGCAGCTGTAGTCTGTAAAATGCAACATGGGGTATGCATAAAACCAATAACCTTACATCTACTCCAAAGTGTCGAGCTTCAGCATGTTCTCAACAAAGCCTGAATATTATACTTACCAGAAGAGATGTTAATGATTTCTTTAACAATGGCATTCTGGGCCTCTTCGTATTCTTCTCTGTTTCGCATGTACTCTTCACTAAAGGCGCTCAATTTACTGGAATAGAAAAACATAAAATGCATATAAGTATGTACAGTATGTGTATATCTCTGTATAAACACACACAGATACGGCTGCTGCCAACGGGGACGGGACACGTAAAATATTAACAGTCAGAAGCAATATTTATTGGGGTGAGCCATCATGTTTTGTGCACTTCTTTGAAGTGGGTTCCCTTTCTAAAGGGTTACGGAGCTGTAGTATGCATCTTTAAATGATAGTTTCAAACAGCGTGCGGGTATGCTGTAACGAATGTGAGCTTATTCAACATTCATGTTACTCCAAAATGCCACGCTTAGAGGAACAGATGTCTGTTTAAATGAGCAATCTATGCTGTGGAACATAACGTTTTTCTTTCAACTATGATGTGATGCTCAAAATAGGTGATCAACTGGTGCAGGAATGTACGAGTCCTACGCAAGGGAACCCCCAGTCTCTAGAGCTATTCTCCTCATAGGTATTTTACATCCTGGGAAGAAAAACAGATACTGGCAAGAAGTTGCCGAAGTGCCAGCAAGTAAGGTCAATAGGTGATGTCGCCTTTACGGGAGGGGTGGGAAACTCCAGTCCTCAAGGGCCACCAACAGGTCAGGTTTTCAGGATATCTCTGCTTCAGAACAAGTGGCTCAATCAGTGACTCAGTCTTCAACTGAAAACCTGGCCTGTTGGTGGCCCTTGAGGACTGGAGCTGCCCATCCCTGCTTTATGGAGTATCTCGGTGGCAGGAAGTAATACAGGTCACCACGGGAAAAAATAAATGTCAGCTTAAAAAAATAAAAACATAAATAGGGAGTTTCTTGTTGAACTGCTAGAAACTATCCACTTTGAATACTTAAGGAAAACATGGCCACTGTCTGCAAGCAAGAGCTAAACTAAAATCTGGGCTACAGTACTTCAAGGAGCTGCTCCTCCTGTTTTTCTTCCCAGAGTGGGAACACGGCATCCTCCGGAGCTAAA
Source organism: Ascaphus truei (assembly GCF_040206685.1). Lineage (NCBI taxonomy): Eukaryota > Metazoa > Chordata > Amphibia > Anura > Ascaphidae > Ascaphus > Ascaphus truei. The sequence continues at coordinate 59,017,834 of NC_134486.1, read as the reverse complement.
CATCTCTATTTTCAGCTCTGCCGAACCCTGGTTTCCGAGATACTTACTGGTGAAGTTACGGGGTTTAAATCTCCCTATGGGGGAAACAAAATGACTGCCAAATCTCAGGCCAATAGGAAGCTGCAACATCGGTTCTGGTTTTCTATTGGATGGCCATTAAAATCCCCATTAAAAACTGGGACGTAATACCGGTAAATTCATCAGTTACTATCACAGGAACTGGGAAGTCCCCGGACTAAAAAATAGATCAAGGTTAGTTAGGGTGGATCACTTCTTTCAGTAGCAGATTTTTTCTAGTTGTAGGCGCCAACTATGTTGCTATTGAATAAACCAATGTCTTCAGGCCCAATGTATTAGAATGTATGTGCTTCTGTTACAAGTCCGTGGGTGAGACCACTTTGCCTTTGAGTAAAAGGATGCGACAATCAGTACAGGCAGTCCTCGTTACCCGACGCTCTTCTTACTGACGAACGTGTTATCCGCCGCCGCACATTGCAGTCCCCGGACCCATTGTCCGACACCGAATTCGCATATCCGACTATCATCTCCGCCGATTAACATTGGATCCGCATTCCGATTCCCCCCCCCCTTTTTCCTATTCCCCTTTCCCCTTGTTTTAGGTAGATGTATATGAATATTGTTAAGGATATCTAGATATTTATAACCACTGGATATTCAACATTATATGAATATTATTATCCAGTGAAATTTACTATCTAGTGACCAAGATTCCTTGATGGTCATCAATATAGGCATTTCTTCCTAGTATTTCATCTTCCCATTATATATATATATATATATGGAATATTATTATTGTTATTAAGTTTTATTGTTTACAATTACATATGTCTAATATGCTTTATGAGAAGGTAAATTAACGCCAACATCAGGTACATTAATTCTATGCCAGTTATTTTCTACTTTTTTTTGTTTGTTTTTTATAAATATTTTTAACATATTGTGAGGATTTATAACTCAGCATTTGGTTGTTTTTAATATTCAGGTCACTTCACATTGAAGTGTGTTTTATTATCTCACAGCTTCTAGGTAACAGTGTTCTTTTGAATTTTGAGCTCTCCGTTTTCTACTTTGGACTCTGATCTTTATAAATGAATAAATAAAAGGCTTCATTTTGTACATTGTTCCTATATTCTGTGCGTGTTTGTAAAATACCCAAGGTTCCTGACTTCTCCATTTAGTATCGTTTTACCAGCAATAAATGGATTAAGATATGTTTTCAACCACCAGCGTGATTATAGTTGAGACTCGTTAATGGTCTCCTAGCCGATACGTCACAGAGGGGCAGGATTATTTACTTCCCTGTGTGGCGCGCTTGTTTGTATAGACGAGCTGTTATTGAGCTAATGAAATCTAGCGTCCGTGAGAAGGGGCGTGCTAACTCTCATTGGCTGAGAGCGCCGATACGTCCCTGTTGAGGAAAGGAACTGTGGGTATTTAAACTAGTTGATTGGTTTTGTGTACTATACTCTTTGACAAAGGCCCGTGCAGCTGGAACGCGTCAGAGTGCTTGCTGTGCTGTTTTCTATGTGCCAATAAACTTTTGTACCCAGTACCCTGCAATCTCCGGTCCAACGTTTTTTCCAAGGCAGTTGCACCGCCATCTACGACCTCCTGCATCTTGTATTCCTTCGGTAGGAGCACGCCAAACAGCATCTGGACCTCCAGCAAATCATTTATGTGAGTTAATTTAATTTCTTTGCTATTCAGTTCATCAAGTTTCACTGTATTCATTGTACCTATAGCCTGTGACACCCATATAAGATATACCTAATTAAGGTTATTGGGAGTCCACACAGAGTGGCTATTAAGGGTCTGATAGTGACATTACTGATTGCTGATATTGTGGAGTTTGGAGGTCTGAATTCAAGTATGCTGTTTTTTTCTGGAAAGACAATTATGATATAAGGATATATTTATGCATGGATTTTCCTTGTGAGCATTGCATAGGGGACACTCCTCTTATTCTATTACTCTGTTTAAATTGTTTGGAAATTGCCTTATAACCCTTCCCAGATTGATGGGAAGCAACAATTGCTTCTCTAATATCATTGCTGATGTCTTTCCTCCTTGGCATTGTGTTAAACACGAATGCTCCAGTCCAGCAAACTGCTAAAATTTCGGCTTCTATAGAGGTGGTCACACTTGCTGATGATCAATTAATCAGGGGCATTTGATTAGCAGCACCTGTCTGCTACTTAGCATCTTAATTCCTATGGAATCAGTAAGGGTTTTTCACACATAGCTTTCCCATTTTGGCTTTATTTTTGTTAAATAAATCATGACATGGTGTAATATGTCATGTGTTGTTGTTCATCTGAGGTTGTATTTACCTAATTTTAAGACCTGCTAAGGAACAGATGATTGTTATTATGTCCTGATATGTACAACCATAGAATTCAAAGAGGGTGTACTTTCTTTTTCACACAACTGTATATTTGTTGATGGGGCCGAGAATGTTGGTTTGGGGTTGTAGTAGCGTGGATAGAAGGTTGGGCCTTGTTCGTGTCATTACCAACGCTATGACATCACAGGTGACACAGGCGCGTACATGTGATATGGGGGAGGCCACCCCAGGGGGAGAGTGGGAAAATGCTAGGCAGCCATGATGGCTATTTAAACACAGTGGATTTAGGTCTCTTAAGATATCCTCTTGACAAAGGGTTGCATTCTGAAAAGTTGATATCTCAGGTGTGTCACCCTTTAAAAAAAAAATAGAAATGTAGCAAGACTTACTGCTATTGGGACCGCAAAAGTTTGGGAAGGTCACAACCCGGCCGTGCTTGGGATCGATCTTGGCCCAGAAAGCAGTAAGCAGCCCAGGAGGATTAACTCAGCGGGGGTTCCTGCTTCTGAATGGCACTAACACAGTGTTAATCCTACCAAGTCAGCCACAAATCTGTAAAAACTCCAGAGGAGTCCCAGAGAGGAGCCATCTCTATGTGTCTCCCTGAGCAGCTCTTACAGCAATCCAAAGTCTTTATATATTGTATTAAAGCAGGGGGTCTCGAACAGATACTGAAGGAGATCAGAGACCGTGGATGGTCTTTAACGTCTGTGTGGAGGACTGGTCTGATGAGCAGACTGCCAGAGTTAGACTCTATATGCCTAAAACTAGTACTCAATTGTGAGTGTTCTTAATCTAGGTTTTAACTTTGTTGAAAGTAAAGCGGTTTTGCACTACTGTATGTACAATATGACCTCTTTATAGTTTGAGGCACGCCGAGATGGCTACATAGAACATACAAAGAATCCAGTAACATTGAGAGAAGGCTTGAAAAGCCACCTACTGTACACTTGTGAGTGCAACGGCAACTTTTTAATGATCCTTTGCTTTGGCTTGAGATATACAGATAGCACTATATTTCCTTCTTTTCTTTGGCACAAATAGAAAGGATGGCAGCACTCAATAGGAAATGCACACTTAATTTGTTAGATTATTTCTTACAAGGATGATGCTCACACACAAAAAAAAGTGGTCTTTTCAAAGCAGGTGCTGCATTTTAGCTTTTTTTCAAGAAAACATGCAGACGATAAGTTTCTGGCCACTTGTGAGGTGAACATACCCTGAGAGAATTGGTGCTCCTGACCTGCTTTTGGAATTTTGTAAAAAGTCAACTCCAAAAAAACACAATGACAAGTTCCATACACCATACAACATATGCTGCTTTGCTTCCAGGTTAGAACTGCCCCTAACAGTAGTTGGGATTTTGCAGTAATGTGCTGAATGACAAGGCTTTTTATTTTAGTAGCTGCTCAGTATTTTCCATGAATATTTCTCTGAAATTGAACAATATTGGATGGTTTGAAAGTGAAGCTTTTCTGTTTTATTTTTGCTGGGCCCAGCTACAGTATCTTTGCTCTGTTTTTTTCTCTCCAAAAAACAAACCCTTTCTTTAAAAAAAAACCTTTTTATTTGGTGTCTTGAAGGCAGTGAAATTAATGTAGGAATGGTTTCATATTTTTTTTTTTTACACATACAGGCAGTTCTAGCAGGAATGAAGGGAGGTTAATTCTTAATGGCCAGGTGTAATACATATAGACAAATCCTTACCTGAAATATAGCAGGATTTGTTAAGGTGGCTTGGTGTGTGATTTTGCTTGGGCAGAATCTTTAAAAAGAAAAGGGCATTTCCTTCCGGCAATACCATACATGGTGGTGGATTATACCATTGCAGGGGGTTAAAGTAAGGCAGGTGATACTGAAATTGAGTATCTTCTTACTTTGCAAGAGTAAAAAACATGCAGTTAGTATGTATGTATGATATTAATGTATGTGTAGCTGTAGGAAATTGAATATGAAATGCCAAGTTTATTATGTGTTCACATTTGTTTTGGTTGGAAATGTTTCCCCTGTGAAATTGGCTAGATTTGGTTTAGTCCTGGAATAAACAGGTGGCTGATACTATTTAAGCAGGGATCAGTTGGCAGATCAGAGAGAAGGTTGCACTTCACTGCAGATGCCACTGCAAGGCGCCATTCTCTCCAGGATCCGCTGCCTCCTTGAAGAGCGGTTACATGGAAATCTATCTGGCGAGCTTAAAGAAGCCCTGCAATGGTACTTTAAACAAGAGGTCTATCTGTTTGCTGGTTTTTTTTTTGTCTGTGAGATCTGGATCTTAAGTACAAACTGTCAAAGGAATAAACCTGTCCTGGTTTAGCAACGGATGCTTGTCTACTTGTCGCTGTCTGACTTACTGACGTTTACACCCATGTTAAAAATGAGGGCGATAAAAAGAAAAAAAAGAGCAGGAGAAAACGACTGTACTGAGTTATTTCCCTATATATCAATTTCAGAACCTCTACCTTGGACAGTACATTAAAAAAAAACTCTCCTAATTATATTATTGAAATGTCTGAGATTTCTGGCAAAAACCACCGTTCTCAAAAAAAAATAATAATAAAAAAAAAAGATATTTATTTTAAATTTACTAATCGTAGGATTTAAGAATTGAAAACCATACAGTTATGAAATCTAGCTTTGCAAGTTGGCTTTCCACTGCCAAGACATTTCCCCAAACAGAGACCACACGTGGTGTTCCTTTGAAATTAACAATGTAAGAAGAAAGAAAGTGCTCTCGCTAACTCACACGGTTCCCCTGCCAGCATTAAATTTTTATTTTACTTGACAAAATAAAAGCCATGGCTGATGGATGCAAAATTAATTCCAAGCCAGGCATTAAAAAGTGCTCACATGTGCCTGCAAGGATATAAAAGAATTCTTCACTGTCACTCGAAAGTAGTACAATTTATACAGGCCTTTAAATAGCATTTTCTCAAGTGTAGAGGTTGGGCTATAACACGATTTCAGACTTGAGAATTAGTTCAAAAAGTTAATAGGAGCTTAGAACAATTTCGAATAGGCTGCAAAATGCAAAATCGCTAAATAAAATCATAACGCCTAAAAATGCTCTAGATCGGTGGTTTTCAACCTCCTTGAAGTGAAACTTCTATGCTGGCACCCACCAAATGACAATTTCCCTTGGAGTAAATTGCCTTGTTGGAGACGGAAGTGCAGTCCCGGAAGTGGCAGAAGAGGCCGTTATGGCAGCTGGCGCTGATTCAGAGGCCTCCCACGCTCGGCGTGCCTGCGTAGTAGCCTCCGGCGCCACGCGCAAGTGCTCGCATACACACAGATGCTTGCGTGCAGTAGCTGCAGGCACACACATACACACATACACACATACACAGACACACACACACGAGGAATTCACAGTTACTATACATATAGAAGTACAAATAGGTAAAACAGGGGGTGTGTGCCACGCACGCACATTCTAAGTCAAACTTCTTTGCGTTTTGGCATTGAAATTGTGTGTTAATTTTTAATTAAAAACAACACCATCACAAATACAATTTCTGTGACAATATAGTCACAAAACACAAAGAAGTTTCACTTCACTTCGGCACACAGACTTTTTTTTCCTTAAGGAACCCTAGGATTACAGTATATTGTGAAATTCTGGGGAACCAAAACCCTCTTCCCTCATCTCTCTGTTCCCACCACACTCTCTCCCTCCCTTAGTCTAAAGGAACAAGAGAGAGGGAGGAGGGAGTGTCTCTCTCCCTTCTCCTGTTAGACACCCCCCACCCCCACCCCCCCTCCTTCACGTGCAGTGTTGTGCCAGTTCACAGCTCCCTCCCCCTGCCGGCAGGAAGTTGGACCTGACTTCCGGCGCAGACAGGAGGAAGGATTTGCAGTGACTGGGCAGTTGCTGGGGAGCCGCCGGGTCACTGCTGCATGGGGTGCTGCCGCTCCGCCGTGTCTGGGACAGTTGTCCCAGCTCTCTCTCTCTCTCCTCCCCCCCCCCCCCCGGCAAACACAGAACCCCAGTTGAAAATCACTTGTCTAGTCCTAAAAAGGAAGATTGTATACTTCTAATACAAACTGATTTAGCACAATCATGCTTTCAAGATGAAAAACAAACACAAAAAAAAAAACACAGATTAAGTCACACCACAAAGGGAAAAAACTGAGGAAAGAGACATACTTTGTGCATTGTAGAACACACAAAGAATGGTAGTGGTCCGATAAGTACTTGTTCAACTTATTGGCAATCTTACCGAAACGTGCTGTCCACTTTGCACCCTGTAAACATTCCCATCAAATGCAAACATGTTATTGAATGTGAGATTAAAAACTATGAGATGTGTTTGATATGATGGAGGGGGCTGGTGTTGTTTCAAGGGTTCATGTTTAACATGATCTATTGTATGCGATTCTATGCATACGAAAGATTCTGAAACGCGTCCAGTAAGGATTTGTAATCATTTGCCCAAATTCACGATTCAGAAAATGCATTATTGTATTGCATTACATCTTGCATTAGACGGATATTTCCAGCTTTTGTTCTTTTGACATATTTTATAATGGTTCTTTCAAAGCAATTTATCATGGAGTAAAAACCGTGAAGACCTGAACGGCAGGTGGAACTCAAGAGTTTAATTAGATTTTCCCCAGGGAAGTATGACATTTGTTTAATTTTAATAATTTAGCTATACTGTCAGGATTCCTTTCTGATCATTGTATATTTAACATAACACCTTCTCATATTTTGTTCTGTGGACATATTGTGCAAACAATGATTCAGATAACGTTGTAAAGGCTTTAGTGGCACAAGCAGCACCTGGCTGTTTAACAAAGCAAGCGACTTCAGAACAGGTGGCCAAGCCCCCCTGTGCATAACAACCGCGTCCGCTATTCATGCTCATTTGGAACACAATTTCCTCATAAAAGAAACATTAATCGACCATTTACACACTGTGTGTTTTGCTGCTTTGCTTTAGATCTAACTATATCGCTACACAAATATGTGAAGGGTTTATAAACGCCTTCTACTACCACCCTTCTCTCTCCTCCTCCCCCCACCCCAGTTAATGCTGTGCACCAACAAGAGCGCAAGGGTGTTGATCAATAATATTAACCCTTTTGCTGCCAGAGGGGCCTGCAAAGCCTTGCCCGACTGGCAATGAAAAGCCAGTTATATGAAAGATAGGCGATCCTGGAGTTACCACAGACAGCAAGAGGAAAAAGGGGCACTGGATACTGTTAAATTACACTGTAAAACACGAAAGGTATGTATATTATACTGATTGTTTTTTTTGGTCTTTATAAGACTTCACCAAAATGGATCTTTAAATATGCGCCGTGTATAAACTTGTAATTGTAATTTTTAAGATGTCTCAAAACTAGTCAACTGTAAGATCAAGTTGTTACAATGATTTTGTTCAATTTTAGCAAGAATGTTGCTGTAGTTACAAGTTTAACGCTTTTCTAATACTTCTTCACTCTTTGAAGAAGCAATCCGTGCGGCTCAAGTGTTTGCGCTTCTTTTGGCCATGGTTGTAATTGCCGTCTCCCCAGAACAAGATTGCTTCTGTCGTCCTGCCCCTATAAAAATCGAACATGCCAGCACTTTCAGAAGCTCAGAAAATGAGGTCACTGATCCCGAATTAATCACAGGCAGAAAACTGCCCAGTGGTCACTTTGCGAGTTCACATGCCTTCTTGTGACGAAACGCTTCTCACGCAACGAGACCCCTGGATACAGACCCGCCCCGAAAAAAATTAAATAAGATCTACAGCAGACGCTGGTGTTTTATTTAGGCAGAATTGGTTTTGGAAGGGCCGATGAGCAGTCAAACCGATTGTTACTTTATATTGTAGTAATATTGCAAGGAGCAAACTTTTTTTTCCCAATGTACCTTTAAATAAACCCCATACAACACATCAGTTATTCTGAACCTGAAAGTACCACCTCACAAATTCATCTTCAGATCAAAACTTAATGGTGTGTGAAATGAACATTACAGTCTAGAGGCCGCAATTCTAGTGCTGCCATTAAACTTCAGCTAAACTCAACGATTTTGTGCTGGCAAAATGTGATTATATAAATTTGCTTCTCAAATCGAAACTGCGTTGTAAACCGTCCAAAGAAGTAACCGAGCAAAGTGCAGTAAGCTGTCTGCTTAGCCTGGTCCAAATTTGCTACATTTTTCTGCCTATGGTTTATTAGATGCTAATGTTTCCAACTGGTATTCTACATAGTACATGGGCCCGAGAGCCCTCTGCAGCATATTGTAGACAAAGAGCTATTGGGGTCGTTTTATAGTTCCAATAATTGTAATCTCCTCTCGGTATCTTTCACTATCTTGATTATTCTCCATTAAAAAAAAATATTAAGCTTTATCTACTATATATTTCTGAAATGTCTGTATGTTTGTCTGCATGCCCTGTGTCCCTAGGGCCAATCGCATTGCACCTTTGGCCTGTCACTCCACCTCAACACTGTCCCACCCCTCACTGACTCTCATTGGCCTTCGGCCAACACCACTGCCACACTGTCCCACCCCTCACCCCACTGTCCCACCCCTCACTGACAATCCTCACTGCTCTGGGGCGACCTCTCAACCCACAAAACCCTCACCGCCTGCTACCACAGATCAGGTACAGAATCACTATATCAACATTCACCTCCACACACCGCACGAACAAGCAGCGCAACACTGCCTCTTACAAATACCCCCCTCCACCACCACCCCCCCCCAACCTCATGCACACTACGAACGCACGCCACAGCTCTCCCGCTACTGCAGCCCATCACCAACCCCCCTCACCCAAACATACTCCATCACCCCCCCCCCCTCACACGAACAGCAAACGCACGCTGCTGAACATACAACGCACGATGCTCCATCACACCCCCCCCTCACCCGAACATCCCCGGAGCACACCCAAAACTACCCCACCCCCCTCACCCATACATCCACAGCACGATGCTCCTCCGGAGCCCCTCACCCCCCCCCCCCACCATCCAACGCAAGATGCTGCTCCGGAGCCCCTCACCCCCCCCCCCCACCATCCAACGCACGATGCTGCTCCGGAGCCCCTCACCCCCCCCCCCCACCATCCAACGCACGATGCCACCGCACGATGCTGCTCCGGAGCCCCCTCACCCCCCCCCTCACACTCACTCCGAACATCCACCGCACGATGCTGCTCCGGAGCCCCTCACCCCCCCCCCCCCCACACTCACCCGAACATCCACCGCACAATGCTGCTCCGGAGCCCCTCACCCCCCCCTCCTCACCCTCTGTCCGCCGCCTCCCCCCCATCACGTGCGCCGCCCTGCACCGGCTCCGGACGGGAAGCGCGGCCCTCCTACCCCAGCCGCTCCCTTACCTCCCCGGCGCTACCTCCCGCTCAGGTAACTCACTGCGCGTCCCGCCTCAGCTTATGGCGCCAGTAACAGCCTCGCGCCTCAGGCCCACACAGGGCGCTTCCTGCCGCCGCCTGCACGGGCCTCACTCAGCCGGACGGCACATCGGGGGACCAAGCGGCCGCCACGGGGGGGAGGAGGGGAGCGCGAGTCACGGGGAACGGGGGGGGGGGGGAGGGCAGCCAAGAGTCACAGGGAACGGGGGGGAGGGGGGGGGGAAAGTCACGGGGAGGGGGGGAAAAGTCACGGGGAGGGGGGGGAAAAGTCACGGGGAGGGGGGGGGAAAAGTCACGGGGAGGGGGGGAAAAGTCACGGGGAGGGGGGGAAAAGTCACGGGGAGGGGGGGAAAAGTCACGGGGAGGGGGGGAAAAGTCACGGGGAGGGGGGGGAAAAGTCACGGGGAGGGGGGGGAAAAGTCACGGGGAGGGGGGGGGAAAAGTCACGGGGAGGGGGGGGAAAAGTCACGGGGAGGGGGGGAAAAAGTCACGGGGAGGGGGGGAAAAAGTCACGGGGAGGGGGGGGGAAAAGTCACGGGGAGGGGGGGGGAAAGTCACGGGAGGGGGGAAAGTCACGGGAGGGGGGAAAGTCACGGGGAGGGGGGGAAAGTCACGGGGAGGGGGGGGGAAAGTCACGGGGAGGGGGGGGGAAAGTCACGGGGGAGGGGGGGGCCGAGTCACGGAGAACGGGGGGGGGGGGGCACCAGCCGAACCAGCAGGGGGACGGATGCACGGAGGGGGGGGGGGACATGCACATACATTAATTATGACAATACATATGCCCACTGCTCTCCACCCCGTCCCACACTCCCCTTCCCCCCCCACTCCCCTTTCCCCCCCCCGTCCCACACTCCCCTTCCCCCCCCGCTCCCCTTTCCCCCCCCCCGCTCCCCTTTCCCCCCCCCCGCCCCCCTTTCACCCCCCTCCGCCCCCCTTTCACCCCCCTCCGCCCCCCTCCTCTTCCCCCCTCCTCGCTCCCCTTTCACCCCTCCGCCCCCTTTCACCCCCCTCCGCCCCCTCCTCCCCTTCCCCTCCTCCTCCCCTTCCCCCCCTCCTCCCCTTTCCCCCCCTCCTCCCCTTTCCCCCCCTCCTCCCCTTTCCCCCCCCGCTCCACTTTCCCCCCTCCGCCCCCCTTTCACCCCCCTCCGCCCCCCTCCCCTTCCCCCCCCCCTCGCTCCCCTTTCACCCCTCCGCCCCCCTTTCACCCCCCTCCGCCCCCTTTCACCCCCCTCCGCCCCCTCCTCCCCTTTCCCCCCCCCTGCTCCCCTTTCCCCCCCCTGCTCCCCTTTCCCCCCCCCCCGCTCCCCTTTCCCCCCCCCTCCTCCTCCCCTTCCCCCCGCTCCCCTTTCCCCCCCGCTCCCCTTTCCCCCCCGCTCCCCTTTCCCCCCCCGCTCCCCTTTCCCCCCCCGCTCCCCTTTCCCCCCCCGCTCCCCTTTCCCCCCCCGCTCCACTTTCCCCCCTCCGCCCCCCTTTCACCCCCCTCCGCCCCCTCCCCTTCCCCCCCCCTCGCTCCCCTTTCACCCCCTCCGCCCCCCTTTCACCCCCCTCCGCCCCCTTTCACCCCCCTCCGCCCCCTTTCACCCCCCTCCGCCCCCTTTCACCCCCCTCCGCCCCCTTTCACCCCCCTCTGCCCCCTCCTCCCCTTCCCCTTCTCCTCCCCTTCCCCCCCCTGCTCCCCTTTCCCCCCCCTGCTCCCCTTTCCCCCCCCCCCGCTCCCCTTTCCCCCCCCTCCTCCTCCCCTTCCCCCCGCTCCCCTTTCCCCCCCGCTCCCCTTTCCCCCCGCTCCCCTTTCCCCCCCCGCTCCCCTTTCCCTCCCCCCTCCTCTTTCCCTCCCCCTCCTCCCCTTTCCCTCCCCCCTCCTCCCCTTTCCCTCCCCTTTCCCTCCTCCCCTTTCCCTCCTCCCCTTTCCCTCCCCCCTCCTCCCCTTTCCCTCCCCCCTCCTCCCCTTTCCCTCCCCCTCCTCCCTTTCCCTCCCCCCTCCTCCCCTTTCCCTCCCCCCTCCTCCCCTTTCCCTCCCCCCTCCTCCCCTTTCCCTCCCCCCTCCCACCCCCTTTTCCCCTCCCACCCCCTACCCCCCTCCTCCACCCCTTCCCACCACCCTTCGCCTTCCTGCCCGCCCTGTCTCTGCTTTCGCGCCCACCCACCCTCTGCCTTTCACCCGCCCTTACTCCGCCCGCCTCTGCCTTTCACCCACCGCCTCACAACCGCTGCATGCACTCAACAGACACCCGCCACACTCGACACATACCTGCCGCCACACACAACTGCTGCCTCCCGCCCCTACGCACCGACATCACTGACCCACCGCCTCACACCCTAGCAGGCCCCCGACTCACAGACAGCACTCACAACCCACACGCCACCTGCCGCCTCACACCCTAGCAGGACCCCCACTCACAGAAAGCACTCACAACCCATGTGCCACCCGCCGCCTCACACCCTAGCAGGACCTAAACGCCTCAAATTTTTAAATCTAATATGTCACCAAAATATACATTGTACTGTGGTGTGTTTACAATAAAACATTTTTAAACATCGTATTACATTTTATTCCATCTTTCTTTTCAATATTATTATCCAACCTTTGCAACAAATACTCACCTATTGTTCCACGATTTATAAATAATACTACCTATTACGCATTTACATCCCGGGCAACGCCGGGTCTCTCAGCTAGTTTTCAATATAAAGCAATCCTAAATCTGTTATACATACGATATATTTGCAGATTGAATAGGTTCTATTACCATGGCATTGGCTACATAAATCCTTTTTTGGCCTCCAACCTCTCATGCCTGCCTACACCACTCCTCTGAATGCCATCGTGTGCTTTCTCACCGCTTTTATTTTATAGTTGGGAACAACTGAAAATAAATACCATTTAGTTTAGTAGAGAAAAGCTATAATCACAAGTTTATAAATAAAACGTAGAGGCATTCAGCATCTACAGTGCCATTATACTTCTATCACTATCTTTGTTAGTAGTAATGGGAAAAATACACAAACTCATTATCTTTCAACTTCAGATACAAATAACTCCTTCTTAAAAGTATGGAATATAAAGGAAAGCGACCCCCCCCCAGCTATAGGCGGGGGGTTTCATGACCGGGGGGGGGCGGCCTTCTCCCCCTGGCCCGCCCCTGCATCGCCCTCCCCTGTCCAGGGGAGGAGCCAACCGTGGCTTTTAAGGCCAAGCTGGCGGGGGCCAGTCCTCTTTGGTTGTTTAGACGTACTTAAGGCGCGGTGATGTGGTAGAGGCGGTTGGATAGGTGGGAGGTCGGCTATAAGCTGGGCGTCGGCTGTATTAGGGCAGCTAAACACGTGGTTCGCGCCATTTCCGGCTATCCCTTTCCAAGCCGTGCAAGGATTCACCGCTCTGATGATAACCGTGACATGTCTTATCTTTCAGTGGTGATCTTCATTCCCCCCCTATTGGAGCTGTGGCTGTGTGGGGACTGCGTAGCTGCGATAGGCTTAGAACAGCTTGGCAAGCGCACACGCAGCGCTTGAATAGCTCAGGGCCCAGCTAAGCACCAGAAGTTAAACGAGAATCCCCCCCACACAGCAGCATGGCATCGATGGCAGAGCAGTTCCGCCTTCTTCAAGTCGAGACGGAAAACCTTGACGAGGCATGGTTGGAACGGCGGCTGCGGGCGTTGTTCTCAGCAAGACCAGCACGTGGCACTAAGGCTGCTCCCCGCGGGAAGGGGACGCAGAGGGCGCTGCAGCACAACGCGTCAGGCGACAGTCCTCAGTCAGCATTGCGCGCTAGACAGGCGGCAGGCAGAGAGGCTGCGCTCCACAGGAAGGGAGCGCGGAGGGTGCTGCAGTGCAAGGCGGCAGGCGAAGTTCAGCAACCGCGCGCAGGGCGGCAGCCTTCGGTCACGGTACCGCGAGGCAGGGCGTCACAACGGCCAGTTCGGGCCTCAGCGATGGTGGGGAGGACTTCGGCCGCTGGGACGCAGGACACGGCGGATCGGCACGCAGGTCGGCCCGCCAAGGAGGGGCGGCGACTTCCAGCCACCGTGACCCAGAACAGGGCGTCACGGCACGCCGCACGGCCGCCCGTTGCTGACGCGGGCGGTGTCACGGTCAGGATTTCGCCTGCAGAGCCAAGGAGACCAGGACGGCCAAGACATACCGTATATACTGTATATGCCAAAAACGTAGGTGAAGAAACCCGGATGAAGAAAAACGCTAATTAGTGGGCCCCAATCCAGGTATCTCCTGTTGCTTAAGCAACCACTATTCTTCGCACAAGGGATCGCACCAGTGAACGAGAGTTAAAAAGGAGAAGGGCTTGTTTACAGGCGGATATACTGTAACAAGGACCAAGGAACATTGTAACTATATGTAATATAAAAACGTAAGCCAATAATGCACTTTTACTCCTGTGTCTGTAAACCTCACAGCATGCCACTTAGATTGGAAGCTTTTCGGCACAGACTAAACCTTTGCCCAATGTCGTAATTTAGCTGTAGCACTTATCCCCATTGTTTGTCCTTTACATTGTTTACCTAATTTTGTCAAGCATTGCATAGATTACTGGTGCTATATAAAAGTGTGTGTGTGTGTGTGTGTCTTCAGGGAGGAATGCTTAAAGTGAATTTTGAAAGATTGTGGGAACCATCAAAAGTTTTCGAAGATTTCTGACTTTGTCCATGTTTCCAAACACATTTGCCATTGGTGGAGCCTACAAAATACTTTCTGATGGGACCCTGATGCAGTGATACATATAAAATAAAGTGCTATATACCTGTTGGTAAATCTTACTCCATTTTTCTGTATATCAATAGTAGTAAACTTCTTGTTGTTTCTCAGGGATTTTTCTTCCTTGCACGTAACTCGGAAGTAGTGACCAATTTGGGAGTTGGATTCCAGTTTTACGCTCTTGCCAGAATCCAGACCTATTTAAAAAAATACAAATGAAAAGAACTGTCATCATCTTATATTTTGTTAGCAACAATTGCAATGAATTTTCCCAGATTTACTTTTACGTTGTCAAATCATATGTAGTTTTAGCGTGACTGGCTCTTTTGCCCATATAAAGCGAAATTAAACACATAATCTGACATCATTATTGCTGGGGGACTTCAAATGAATAATTAAGAGAATAAGATGAGCTAATAAGGGGCAAATATCTCTACAATGGCTGTTAAACATTTTTGTTTACCAAACCAAAAGGCGCCACCCAGGACCGTACAGAATCCCAAGTAAAACATCACTAGGGCTGTTTACCTAGAGACAAATTGCAGTGACATCCGTGACGAGAGAAGCAGATCTGCAATAATCGCAAGCCTTGTGCTAGACTAACAGCCCCGATTAGGATATCATTCCCTACCCATAATTAAACTGTTTAAGCATAAAATCCTAAATACCAGCAATTGCCGCAATAGAGAGATAGCTGGCAAGTAAGGATACTAGGAGACAGATGCTCCATTAGGGTCCATCATCCATTCTAGAGCCTGCATCCAACTTTCTATGCAACTCTGAGCAATTGAAGTGGCTTATACTGTAGTTTGATCAATGTTTGTTGCATGGACTATATGGAATTTACATAAAATAGATTCCAGAGCACCATATAATATACTTTAAAACATACTACAAGCATACCCCGCAATGGGTCCAGAGCACATATGTAAAGCGAAAATGTACTTAAAGTGAAGCACTCCCTTTTTTCCACTTATCGATGCATGTACTGTACTGCAATCGTCATAACGGCTTAACTGATGTAAATAACGCATTTGTAACAGGCTCTATAGTCTCCCCGCTTGCTCACAGCTTCGGTCCAGGTAGGGAGCTGGTATTGCTGTGCAAGAGCTGCTGACAGGCGCATGCGTGAGCTGCCGTTTGCCTACTGGGCGATATGTCCTTACTCGCGAGTGTCCTTAAAGTGAGTGTCCTTAAACCGGGGTATGTCTGTATATCAGTTGTGTTGCCTAGTGAGGTGCATACATGCGGAAGGGAGATTTTCCTGCAACTATTGTGTTGGGCAAAAGTTAAACAATATGTACTCTAGAGAAGGAATGCCCCATTTGAACCTAATGGAATTAATACATTATGAACCATATTAAGCAACAACATTAAATTGCAAAACAAACAGTGGGAAAACAATCCTTGTGATCACAGTTTGGGGAGGTGGTACTTTCCTATACAGAGGGCTCAATGAAATTAAAACGTCTAATTAATTTCCAAAGAAACCAATACAGCCTAATCTTTGCTTTATGTTTACAAAGAAGACAATGACAGTAAAAAAAACATTAAAAAAAAACAAACAAATTAAACTGAAATGGGGACTCGCCTTTAGATGACATATTATGAGCATAGAATCTGGTCACAGAGGACCTATGCGCAATATGACAGCAGCACTATATGGTTATGGTTGTCTTTTGGTCATTTCATAAAAGATTTCAAACTGTATACTTTTTTACCTAGTGCTTTACGCTTTCAACTTTTGTAATGAAAGTAGCCAATATGGCATCAATAAACACTCCCAAAACCATACATCTGTAATGGCAAAAAAAAGTCATGCAAGTTCAGTTTGGTTAACTGGAGAGGAGTCTGTCCAAAGCCCCCAGGGCTGCTCTCAGTGAGGAGAATGCCAAGTCTGGGCAAAATTAAATCGATAAACAAAAGAATCAGAGATCGCTTTGCAATACACCTACAGTAGGCTAAAAGAAGACTGACAACTCCAACTCCTACCCTAATGATTGAATGACCTTGCCCTGACTTCAGTTGCAAACAGGTAGTCATCATCCCATTTGCTCCAATAATGTCATAAAATCAAACTACACCCAAAGAAATAATGATTTTACTGTGAATGTTAATGTAGTATATACATGTATGTCCCTGGTTTTAATGAACTGTCCGGGTTTAAAAATGTCCCGGTTTGGCGGAGGAAACCTGAGGAGGTTGGAGGATGCCGGCGGCTGTAGCAGCGGAGGGCAGCGTTGGCTCGAGGACGGCAGCGGCAGCAGCAGAGGAGGGATGGGGTTGTGGGGGGCTGCCGCAGCGGTCCGACCTGGAAGTCAGACACAACTTCCTGTGTGTGCTGCCAGGATGGACCCCCCCTGCTCCACAGTGAAAGATAGGAACTTGGGGGAATAGAAAATGGGATGATGGAGTGGGCAGGGAAAGATAATGGAGGTGGGGAGAGAATGGAGGTGGGGAGAGAGAGAATGGAGGTGGGGAGAGAGAATGGAGGGGGAAAGAGAGGGAGTGTGAGAAATGCGGGTAGAGCGGAGAAGAAAGAAAGTGGGGGCGCGTAGTTGGTGAAGTAATTCGTTTTATAAATAATTTTTTCATGTGTCACGGCTTTTACTTGTAAAAATCTGGTCACATTAGCTTTATAGGATTGCAAAAGTGTTGTGTGTCTCAGAACATATTTGTATGATATGCATCTCTGATCGAGTACTGCTATTTTACAGATGAATATACTTTCTAGCTGCAAGCTATAAAACTGTATGAAGCTTTGGCATAACTGTGTAGAGTTGTACATGTTGCTCCACAAAGAGTATACACACCAAGCTCCCGAGATGCACCACTTAGGGCAGACTGCATGTGTTTCTCAAGATCATCCATCTTCTCTCTCAGCTCCGTCAGGTTAGGATCGAAAGAAGCTTTTACAAGGAATTCATGATTTTCCACCTGTAAGTATAGAACAAGAAGTAATTCAGGTAATTATCTGAATTATGTCAAATGAAACCAAACAAGTACCCAGAAAATAAGTGAATTTCTTTATCATCAGGATCAGACCCCCTAACCGTCGCTGCTTAAGTCACACTCGTGTGTGTCTAAACAGTCTAAAGAGATGTAGAAATCACAACAATATTAAAAAATAACAGATTTGTAGCAAAACCATCTACAGATACTTGTATGGGACTTTATTAAGAAAAAAGGGCGTGTGTGCCTAGCATGCGCATTTTAAGTGAAACTTCTTTGTCTTTTGTCACACAAATTTTATTTGTGATAGTGTTTCGATTTTAAATGAAAAACATCACCATTTCAGTGAAAAAACACAAAGAAGTGTGACTTAGAACGCAGGTGCACGGCACTATTCTATTTATACTAACTGTGAATTCCTCGTGCGTGCGACTTTGCGCGCATGTGACTGTCATGTGACTTTGTCCGTTTCAGCACCGGGACCTCGGGGGACGCGACTCACTCTCTCCCTGCCCGGTGTTCCCGGCTCCTCTCCTCCCCCTCAGTCAGTCCGGTCTTTGGTGGCGCGCATGCATGCTGTAAGAGGGGGGAGCGGCAATGTACTTGGAGGGGGAGAAGTGCGATACTGCGCATGCGTGGTGGGGCCTGCAATCTCCTCTTCTGCGTATGCGCGACGGGCACGCGCCCTTTAGTAGCGTGACGTCACATTTGCTACGGGTTTCGTTACAAGGCAATGCAATTTTCCCGATGAAAACCCTATAGGTGCCAGCAAAGAAGTTTCACTTCAAAAAGGATGGAGGCACACAAGTAGTACTGCAAAAATTGCTAAGTTTTACTGCATAGTAATAGGCAGAACTACAGTAATGCTTCTGGGACACAGCCCCTTCCTCAGACAAAAGCCACTTGTTGTCAGAGGACGGGGCAGTGTCCTCGAAACGCTTCTGGAGCTCTGCCTATTACTATGCAGTAAAATGTAGCAATGTTTGCAGTACTACCTGTGCGCCTCCATCCTTTTTCATAATATATTATAAGCCTCTATTTGAAACATAGGGGCAGTGATGGGCTAGCCTGCACCAAGGTTTATTCTCACATGTTTTTCGTACTCCACTTGGCATTGGGAGTGTCTTTATATTACTCTATGGGACATTAGAGGCCACAAGGGTCGTTTCTTCAGACAAAGCAAAGTCTTGCTAAAAACAAAAACTTCAAAACTCATTCGATACAAGTTTTTTTCCTTAAACTGGTTTCTTAAAATCAAACATTACTGAAAATAAAAGGTCAAAGATTTTTTTCCTGTACTGTTGGACAAGGTTAATTAAACCTCATATAATTTGGTGTAATAGTTTTTTTTTTTTGCCTTTCCTTGGCAGAGAGGCCTGTAATGCATTGCGTCTCTGATTTCTCTGGAAGCAAAGGTGTAGTAGGATAAAGCAAGCTGCTTTTATAGGACATACTAGAAAACAAGAGGTAACTCTCAATGTATTACTTCCTGGTAAAACATTTTATAAATAAATACATTTTGTATTAGACCGGTTTGGATTTTATTACCATTGATAGACAGATGGAAAATTCCTGACAAACTTGAAAAATGCAAATTCCTATCCTGAAGCTTAAATTGGTAATAAAAGCAAAGCAAACAACTAAATAAATATTAATATATTTTTTAAATCTAGCACGCACAATATATTCAGCGCTGAATATGCACAGGGCAATAGCGACTTTTGAACACGGCTCACCTCTTAAGAGTCCAAGAATCATTAATCATTTCTCAAGCAACAGATATGTCTGGTTTATTAGACATGTATTAAAAAAAAATATATTTAATAATTATTATTTCATACAAATTAGAGCAAGTGTGAAACAAACACCTGCATGATGTTGTGAAGCTCTAAGGATGACAGAACTGCTAAAAAACCTTATCCAGCAATTTGTTTTAACTTCCAGTAAGATTTAAATTCTCAAACTCATTTTTTTATTTTAACCTTTTTTTTGGTTAAGGAGCCCTAGAATTATATTATAAAATTCTGCTGATCCCGAACCCTCACTAATAGCGCGTCTGAGATCAGATGCATTGTAAGGAACCCCAACCCTCTCTAATAGCGCATCTCAGGTCAGACGCAATGTAAGGAACCCCAGCCCTCTCTAATAGCGCATCTCAGATCAGACGCAATGTAAGGAACCCCAGCGTCTCTCTGATCGTGCGTCGGACATATGATACATTGTAAATTCTGTATTTGGTACGATTTTTTCCTGAAAGTTTCAGGGAACCTTTAGGGATGCCAG
Organism: Ascaphus truei; assembly: GCF_040206685.1. Lineage (NCBI taxonomy): Eukaryota > Metazoa > Chordata > Amphibia > Anura > Ascaphidae > Ascaphus > Ascaphus truei. Next base: position 58,998,157 of record NC_134486.1, on the reverse strand, counting down.
GGAACCCAAGGATTCCAAGTTACTCAGGTTGAAAAACACTGCTCTAACTGAAAGAAGAAAAATAGGATGAATAAGCATCTCATTCCTGTGGAAGAATTTTTACATAAAGATTACGTAGAAAAAAAACGGCAATTTTTTCGCTGTACACAAACAGGTTAAACCAAATGCCAATTGTTTGCTTTTGCTGCAAATATATAAAAGAATACTCTTTGCATAAACCATTGCCCATTTCCCTGAGCACAAGAAATTTGCATTTCTCCTGAGGTAAAATGCATTTTTAAACATGATAAATGATTATTATTAATGTTTGCCACTGACAAAAATAACAGTGGGCCATTTCACTTACAATATGGGAATGTTATAGTCCAGACTGGGAAGGATCTACTGAACTCCTAAAATATTTAAACATTAAGCTTCTTCCATAATCCATTTACTTTAATGGTTTCCGTCTCTGAAGACTTGCGTTTCTGCCGGTGACAGATTGCATTATGAAGCACGTACTAAACATTTCCAAAAGCAGCAACCAGTCTGTAAAACTGCAACAGACCAGAGCCGACTGCAAAGCACAGAACAGCTACCATAGAACCATGGATCCAATGACATAAAAGCGAGAGGGGAAAAAAATCAAGTACCACACTATGTACGGTTTTACAGACACTGCTCAATGAAGGTGCACATTAAAAATACATCTTTTAAATGAACACTAGGAGGTACAAGTGAATGGAAGCAAAATCATTAATGGTTATTCCACCATATTGAATTGGGGCCACAGGGCTTTGCTTTATTTTCTTCAAATATGAAAACGCAAGCAGCAGCTTTTGTGCAGTGGTCATTAGCTCTACTGCTTTGTAATGGCAAAGAACGGCATTTCTAAAGAAGGTTACAGCAAAGGCATGTTATGGACAACATATACAATATTAGAACAACAATATATCCGTTTTTCCTTGGTATCTCTCACAACATAAATCTAGTTAAAAACTGTAAAGAGAGTTCCTAAAATCCCTGCTTTGCAACCATATAATGCAAGTATTGGAAGATAGTATAAAAGTAAGTAGTAAGACTACTATAAAACAAGTGTTCTTACAATGAGCAAACAGAGAAAGTGACAAAAAGGCCAGGTCACACCCTCTAACAACTATTCCTTTCCATCCATTTGTTGTTAGGTGGTGCTACATTTTTTTTATGTGCAATGGGGTTCCCCTGGGCCCCCCACTCGTTACCTCCGCTGCGGGGGTGATCGTGGGTGCCGCCGGAGCCAAGCGGCAGACCCGCCGGCATTTCTGGAGGTCGAGGGCCGAGCACGGTGCTCCGGAGGCTCCGCGGCGGCCCGGCAAGCACAGGGCGCCGCCATGTTTGTCCCCTTGCGCATGCACAGTGTAGATGCGCGGCGGGAGGCCCCTAGTAGGTCGCGCATGCGCAGGACAAGCAGGCGAAGCCATGGCCAATAGGAGAAGGCTCTTGGCAGGGACTACAAGTCCCAGGAGCATACCACATGACACCAGGGAGCGAGGATTCTCTAGGAAGGGGAAGTAAGAGGGTGTGCAGGGCACCACGCTAGTCAGTCGGCGTCAGGAGGGGCTAGGAGTAGGTTGTGAGTGTGCAGGGTTCAGTGACCCGCTGCACTAGTCCAGTAATCTCCCCCTCCCCCCCCCAGGCCCCAGATAGGTCCTCAGGCATTTTTAGTTTGTGGCTGCTCCAGGGACAGGCCCCAGGATAGGGAACCTGCCCCATTAGGGAAGAAAGGGAAATCCGGCGCCACAACCAGTGAAACTCCAAGGCACTGTGACCAGCACCTCCAAGACGAAGCGCTGATTCGAGCGTGAAACGCATTGAGGGGGAGACTGTGGTGTAGCCTGTTGTCCGTTTGTTATCGCAATAAAGTTTTTCTACTACCCGGAAGTGCCTTGGAGTTTCCCTGGTTGTGGCGCCGGATTTCCCTTTCTTCCATACTGCACACACAGAAGGCTGCACACCTGGAACCGGAGCGCAGAGGAGAGTAGGACCGAGGTCTGCAAGTGAGCTTTCATAGGTAAGGTTTCCTTCTCAAGCTCTGACCTCACTTTTGGCCCATTATATCTCCCTGCTCCTTTCCAATGTGACTTTACTGACACCTATGGTGCTGGCTGATGGCCTGAGCGCAGGACAGTTTTCTCTATTAACCTGCCCCATTAGAGCTGTATAGTAAGCAAGGGATCCAGCAGACGCTGTATATCCAGGAGAGGGGTCTGGGACCAGCCACCTCAACCCAGAAATCGACTGCCCCAAGGTGGGATCACCTCAGAGGACAGTCTTCCACGTGGAGACCACGTAGCGGGAGCAAAAGTCGCTGGATCGCGGATCCATTCTGGTTGGAGTGACCGGGTGCTAGAGCGCCCGGCAGGTAACCCTACTACAAGTGCACCAACTATAACATTTTTATGCTAGTGGGCCGCGCGGTCACCACACACTTGGGGGTTTGGGTGTGGGACATTGGACACGGTGTGGGGACATTGGACACGGTGTGGGGACACGGTGAGGGATTGCGCCCTGCGAGGTGCGTTCGCTTGTTGTGCTATTAGTGGGAACGAGTCTGTTATATTTCATGCACCTTAGGCCTTGCCCCCGCTGCATGCTGCAGCGTCCGCTGTGGCGGACGCTGCGCTCACCAGAGCCCTCCCCGCAACGGCGCCGGACCCGCTGCGAGGGGGGCCGCAGCGCTCGCGCGAGAGCTACTCCTGCTCTCAATAGAATTGAGAGCAGGAACTCGCGTCGAGCGGCTAGGCACGCCCCCCGGCGGTTCAGCCAATGAGGGCGAACCTGCCGGGTGACGTCATGGCCGCGCCCCCGTCACTCCTCCGGCACGCCCCCCCCGGTCTCTGCTCCTGCAGTGAGCTGCAGACCGGGGAATCGCCGGAACGCGCAGCCGAAAGCGCGGGCGCGCATTAGAGCCCCGTGACCGGGGCCTTAGCCTTACAGTGATAAGTATATGCTTAGTAAAGTTTGTTCGTGTTTTATTATACCAAGTGTGTGTTATTGGGTTGTATCCTGTGAGGAGTGAGGGGCGAGGGGCTCGTCCCACTCGGTCGGGATCCCTCCCATGTGGAGGCGTTGCACCACGAGTATTGTGAATATATTTATATATATATATGTATATATATATATATATATATATATATATATATATAATACAGGTACATACAGCATTAGTAGCTTTTGTGTTCAGGGGAAACAGTGTTACATACTGTATTATCTTCCGTGTCATACAAAGATGGGCTTTAATGATCTTCATGTTCTGATTCCTAAACAGGTAACCAACCATCTGTAGACTTTTCATCCCTTCTTTGATCTAGAAGATAGCACTGAAATCTGCAATAGGTTAAGGTTGCATTCTCCATATTAAATTAACATTTGTCAGACACACACACACACACACACACACACACACACACACACACACACACACTATTGTTTAAGGGCATCTCTACTATATGTCTACACAATGATGTGTATTAACATTCACCAATACCCAATCACAAAAAAATATATATGTAAAAATGATTATGAAGATTCTCTTTGAAGTCATACACGTGTAATTATGACTTATGTTCAGTCCCATAGAAAGGGACAATGAACCAGCAAAAAAATGCCAAACTGGAAATAAAAAGCTGCAGATGCCGTGCAGCTGTCAACAGCATCAACAACTTCCCACGATTTACTGCAAAACAAAAGAAGACAGCGTAGCCTCCATAGCGTAACTCTGTGATATTTAATAAATTCCAAAAGATAAAAACAGGCCGCTCACAAAAATGGACAAAATTTGCGCATTGAGTTGTAAATACAGCCGGAATCATCTGGGTAGTATTGAATACTCATCCGGAATACCTCCGTTGAAGGGCTGGATCCTCGTGGTGAAGGGGGGGGTACGACGCGTGCACGTCTGAGTAACTATGTTCATAAACAGACCCTTTATTTTGGTTCTTCCGGTGAGAGGTAGTAGGTTAAAGGTGTGAATACTAGGGAAGTACCATAGGCCGTTTTCAGCCTGTGGGAACGGGCATGATTAAGAGGCTTTTGGTTCCGAAACGTCGCCCCCCTACATTTTATCGCCTTTTACTTGACGTGTATTGTACGTTGTTCCCTTTCCTTGTGTTGCCGTTTAATGTTTCATCCCCCTTGTTCCCCTTCCTCCCCTCTGTATTGTTTCCCTCCATGAGATGTACTCTTCAGAACCTGTGTCAAGGTCAATGTTGTAGCTGCTATTACATTTAATACATTGATTTTCTTGCTGACGTATTTTGTATCCATTACATTGTGTGCTGGGGACCCCTGTACATATTAGTAAATTGTTCCAGTTCCATTCCACATTGTATCTGCAGACAAAATAGAGTTGATTAGGGAAGCAAGTGGAATGCAATGGCTGGGTCACCGAGTCGTAGGAACTTTGTTTGCCATAGGTCAGATCCACATTGGCTGCTTAGTTTTTATTTGAGGAGCGCTCGCTTTGCTGACTCCCAGCCATGGTTTCGCAAACTATTTCACAAATAAAACTACATTTCTTGGAGGGGAGATTTTGAAGTTATGCATCAGGCTTTCTGAAGATAGGAAAGATGTTAAATCCGGAACATGACAGATGCCATATTGTCTCTATCTGAATATACTGAACACATACTGGCTTAGTATACAATGACTTCATGGAAATTAGCAAAAGTTGAAAAACTATGCAGATGTACCATAACCCAGGGCTAAATAGGTATGAACCGAGCGTAAATATAGACTAGGAAGAGATGCATCACAAGTTGGAAGACAGACTGGAAAGTAGAGATCATCATGTCCAAAAAACAGATCTATTCAGTATATTTAGTGCAAAGACAAGGCCAAGAACAGGTCATGCTCGTAAAATGATAATGAGCATAGATAACAGAATGAGAATATGTCATCTGTGAAATATAACATATTGAAATGCCAGTTGCAATTGAGAAAAACAAGTACATACAGTACATGGACTTATACCGGATTTCAGGAAATCCCGTTAAGTGTGTGATTCTGTGTGCATTGAATTCACAATTACTTGGAACGTGTACCGACTAATTCTCCATTCATAACTTGCCTATGCTGTAAAACCTGTAAAGAGTGCTGCTGTGATGCTGTATATCTGTCTCTGAATAAATACTGGAACAAAAGAATTCGATCCATGGACTTCTTGATTAAGCCGACACACCTTATCTTCAGTTCCCCAGTTGTATAACTGGGGCAAAAAAAAAAAAATCAGATTCATCAAAGCAAATATTTAATATCCACCGAAGAAGGCGATCGGGCCATTTCCGGCCAACATTTGCTATGGATTTCAATGGGGAATTGTGGATGAAAACGGTCCAAATTGGAGGCGTCGCTGAAGGTAGAATAAGCCCCCAAAAGGTTTTTTTTAATATGGCTTTAATAAATGATCTTTCATATTTACATTATGAAGGAGTTACCTATCTGTTGACTACTTAAACAGATAAACCCATACACATTCTCAAATATGAATACAGCACTTACAATGGTGCCGATTTTTCCATAGAATGATTTATCCGAGTCACGATATCAATTACATACATAAAGCAAGTACCAAGCTGTATTATTTCACTCACCTCTGGGTATGTATTATTAATAAGAAACACGTGAACAAAAAACCCATTATGTTCACAAGTGTATGTTTTATAAAGTACACCATGTTATGTACTAGTAAACAGTTCATTTTACATGATGGTGGGATTAAAAACAACATTGAGGTCTATAATCACACCATATCAGTTTTTTTTATTATGATTTCATTGTACAATCATAAAATGCAATTCAAAACTATCTGCTGCCATAAACCCATACAGTACAATGAGCACATTTTTTTTAAATTGATTTTCAACAACTACAATGTCATATTGTGATACACTGTTTTTTACAATGACCTATATGTTTTCAAATGGATATCATCTTCCCTCAACCCCCAGCCTACGAGCTGAAATAATGTCATTGTTCGAGTAGGACATGATCGCATCTGGCCTTGCTCTATCTTTTGTATTAAAAAAATCATGATTTCCATCATATCTAGCTTCTAAGGTTACAATAATAACCTTTAGACTACACTGGGCTATGCTTCATTTTACCCTGCCAGACACTTAATATTTTAAGCATTTGCATCTCCGGAACAGACAGACACAGACAGAGACAGACACAGACAGACAGCTGGAAAGGGAAGAAACCTCAAAGTAACGATAAAAAATTGTCAATTAGCAGACTGCCCAGGAACGAAGCATTCAAAATCCTGTACAGTATGTGTTATTTTATTTATTTTTAACTATTTCAGTTCTGTATTATTACATAATACTTACGGATTTTTCTACATTTGTTTTCTTAATGTCGTTTTTTTAATGAGTTGATGTACAGAAAAGCCTTTGGCTGCTACAGCAGGCTCTGGCAAACCTCCTCTTTGATCCCTGCCCTTTCTCCAGCAGCTGAATAGCATTTGCAACAAATTATCACAAGAACGTGTTGCAGTGTTCCCAGCAGGAGACTGTATCGGAGGTGAAAACTGTAACAATAGACAATGTTGCCCTAAGTAATATAAGGATATATTGTAGCTGTTGCATTTCACCGACAGAAGGATTGATTCGGCGGCAGCCATTTATTTAGCCCCAAGAGCAGTATATTTACCAATCACAGGAGAACAGATCGACCAGCAGCTTAGGTTATTTGTTTTCATTAAAAGTAAAAAAAAGTTGCATATATAAAACAAAAAAGGATTAAAAAACAAAAAAAAAAAAAAAAGGAACGGCAGTGAGCAATGCTTCTTTGTCGGTAAAAAGTAAAAGGCATAGAACAGCATTTTTCAACAGGGGTTCTTAGGAGCTCTAGTGTCCCCGGGCATCCATAAAGGGCCCCCTGCAATTTTCAGTTCATTTGAAAATGGTACCAAATACAGAAGAATTTATTAGAGAGGGCAGGGGTTCCTTACAATGCATCTGATCTCGGAGACGCTATTAGAAAGGGTTGGGGCTCCCCAGAATTTCACAATATAATTATATGGTTCCCTAAATAAATAAAAAATAAAGGTTTAAAAGCACTGCGCTTAGACTGAAAGTATGACAAATAAGAGATGTGGGTTTAGGTTTATAGGGATATAAACATGGTGCACAAATGGTGTCACTAAGGAAAATTCAGAGCCGAAGGATCTTTTTTGATTCAAAGAAAAAGTGTTGCTTTTACTTATGGGTTGTGGGTAAGTGTTTCAGCGCTCTTACAGCATGAAACTATTATCCAGCCTAATAAACAGAGAGAGGGTGTAAAACTGGTAATATTATTTCTAATTTAGTAACAAAGCAAGACAAGAATGAGTTTGGGAGTCAATGGCCTATAACTTGTAAGCAATGACCCACAACTGGTCTTTCACTTAATAAACCTGGGACTGTGGCACACTTATCCCTATAATGACAACGATTTCTAGCTTTTTCAAACCTCTCTGCATGCCTAAGAGAATGGAGATGGGAAATTGCCTTACTGTTTGATAATGACGTTCTATGGAGCCCTACAATTGCAGACATAAGTGGCAGGATCATCTTTAACATGAACAGGTGTAGACGTTATTGCACCCATTAACGCAATTAGATTGCACCCGTTATCGCAAGAAGTACCTATGCTCCACTGCAACATCTTTCACACCTGCATGACAGAACAGCACATGGTACGACTCGCTGTACCACAAGAACTGCAAATTGGCGCTTGAAGCTAAAACTACAAAATGTAAATCAGAGCTGGTGTTTTTAATGCCTCAAATCAATAGAACATTAAAAGACATAAGTACATTTTTCATAGGAGCTACAAATACTCTGCTTTTGTTAAACAACATTAATTTTCTTTAGTAAAAAGACCTCATGAAGTACACCAACATAATAGAGGTGTCCAAGATGAATTAAACCAGCCTTTTATGGAGCGTAGAAATGACCCCAATAAATGTAATGAAAATCACTATTGCTTTAGCACAGATTAGCTGCTGTCATGGTAACGTGCTTCTGACATTGTGCAGTATAAAAAAGAAACCGAATTAACCATACTTAAGGGATGGTTACAGTACCAGACCCTACTGCACAAAACATGAACGTATATACTAGTTTATAACATTACCGTCCTAAATTCAACATCGTATATATCTGTGCCGACTGTACTGTATCTTTAACAAATGACAAATACTGAAACTCCGTGCACACAAATCTCATTAAATGAAATGTCTTCTGCTTGAGTTACTGTCTGCATGCTGCAAACGCACATTAAAATCAGCCTGATGTTTTAAAGCATGGTTTTAGTTCAGCCTTATTTTCCGTTTTCTCCTTAAAGAAACAAACCAAAAATAAATAAATGTAAGAAGACTGCAGGAGTTAGAAACGGGCTGCTTTAGTAGACATAAGCAAATAAAAATATCCCTTGTGAGCACATTCACATGTCTGACAGGTCTGCAAACCTGCTTTTCACCATTATCTCTTGGCATACAATGCTAACACAGCAGCCAGGGATTCTGGGAAATGACATGCACATTAGCAAAGTTAAGGTCACTGAACCGTGAAGGTTCAACACTTTTCATCCCTTTACCGCTATAATTGTTTACATTGAATATGGACAGTGGGTTAAAGTGGCTTTCTGGGACACGATTTCAAATCAACACCTTTTTGGTCAGTCACACCTCTTAACATGTTTTATGATGTCTGCAAGGGTACTTCAAATTCTGGTGTGACTTTTCTTATAGAAAATAATGTTTTTTCTGACTTGGTGAAAAGTAAATTATTTGCTTACTAGGGAAGATTGAAAAAAATTAAAACGGAGCACTGGTTATTTTTAATGGTACTTTAATCTACTTCAGGGGTGCGAAAACGTTTGTTGCTGCGCCCCCCTGCCTTGCCTCCTCTGGTGCACACCCCCCTCCCCTTACCTTAGTGCGGCGTCAAATGACACCGCGGGGTCACAAGACCCGCGGCATTGCTATGGCAACGCAGTGTGACGTCGTGAAGACGGCTTAATCTCTGTAAATTCAGGTTGCAGAGGCCTCACGCGATCCTCTGGATATAAATGCCTTGGGGAAGAGCGTGGGGCCTCTGCAACTGCCGCAACCCCCAGAAAAACTGCGCGCCCCCCAGTTTGCACACCCTATATCTGCTATATTGTCATTAAACACTGTTTTAGGAGTGCATTCACAATTGGCCATTACTAATGAATGAATGAAGAGTGTAATAACTGGGATTCACGCACCAAAAATGCAGAATTCTGCTGTGTTATGCACTTTTCCAGACATAAGTTATATATATAAAAAAAAAAATAGGATGAGTTTGTGCTAGATATACCAGCAAAGAAGGGTGTGTAGCGGTGTTTGTCCTTTCTTCCATGTAGTAACAAAGGAGGGAGAGCGAGAAGGTGGCATGATACCTTTTATTGGACCAACATGTACTGTAGTTGATGTTACAAGCTTCCAGACCTATCAGGGTCCTTCATCGGGTATGTACCATAGGAAGGACGCCGAGAGGTTCGAAAGCTTATAACATGTAAGCTACTTGTTTATCTGAAAATTAGTCCACAAGATCCTTCTACTGTGAAAATACAGTCTTCAAACATAGGTTTCTTGTTGTTCCAGTTTTTATTGTTCAGGCATTTTTCAATACCAGTTAGTATACGCATGATGAGATACAGATGAAGAGCAGTCTTTTTCGTTCGATGTTCTCTGCTGCTCTGAGGTTCTGTTCCTCCAACAAGACATGATATAGCTTTTTCCCGACAACTACAAATTAACCTTTAATTTTAAACTTTTCACATCTTGTTAGTATAAAGAAACATCTGTTATAACAAAGTACAAAGCGTATATTAATTATCGAAGATCGTTTATCTGCGGTCCATGTACCGGACCCAGGCTTCTTACTCAAGTGTACTCCCACCAGTACCAAGCAAAGATGTTCTGTGAAACTGCCGAGACAGGGATTACTCACACAAATAAAACATCTTTGCTTGGTATAAGTGGGAGTATACACTAGAAGGATCATATGGACTCATTTTCAATGGCGAGCTACATTTGTCTACATGGTCCAATAAAAGGTATCATACAATACCACCTACTCCCTCTCCCTCCTTTGCTACAAGATAGCAGAATTAGAAATAATTTTGCCACTTCATTTTCAGTGAACAAATTCTGCCAATAATATAAAAGCAATCACTGTTTACAATACAAGTTGATCTCCTCTATGCCTACGCAGCATGAAAGTAATCATAGTAATGCATTACCAGCACCTCCGGTAGCAAAGGGTTTTGCTCATTATCCCGGCAGGGAGGCATTTATTTGAATTATAATGCCCTACCTAATTACCAGGTCATTTTGATAGAGAGATAATGTAGACTCTCTATACCAGAGATACATACAGTACCTAACAATATTATTCATTCGCTTAAGTCATATCCACCTGATTTAGATTGTAAGTTCTTCGGGGCAGGGACTCCTTTTCCAACTGTCTACTTTTGTCTGAAGCGCCTTTTCCCGTTATGTGTTATATTGGGTCACGTGTATAACGATATACATACAAGACTATTAAAAAGGGGCCAAATATATACTGTTCTAGTTATGTGATAATATACTATACCATATTCGATCATCATTCCTGTAAATAATATGAGTTTTTGAATGCTTGAAACACCGCTCACTATTATATGGTTGGTTATTTCCAGTCTAATCATAGTAAACCCCATTATGTAAATTATATATCACCAAAACTGTATTTTCAGCCGATCTGTGCATTAAATGATCATAAATGTAGACTGCAAAATGGTCTAAAGATCACAGGGTAAAGCTAACAAGCATGTTATCTGCAGTGTGACATCCAGGCTTTGCACGGCTCACTGTATCGTGTTACATAGACTCTACAAAGTGCGACAGAGAACTGCAATGCAGATTAAAGCAGCAAAACATCAATAATCCTATAGATTTTTTTTAACAACATTTTTTAAATAAATCAGTTCCGCAGAATTAGATAATGCTGACTACATTTTTAAATCCTGACATTTTTTATAATTTAAAAAAAAATGTATTTATTATATTTTGGTTGCTATAGCAATCATTTAGAAAGTCACATTCCCATGCTCTTTTGAAGCCGTCTCTCTCTCTCTCTCTCTCTCTCTCTCTCTCTCTCTCTCTCTCTCTCTCTCTCTCTTACACACACACACACACACACTTTTGCCCCTTGGCAACAAAGTATCACAAAAGATTTTCCAGCATTGCCAAGCTGAAAGCTTTAACAATAATGTGTTACACTTAGTAATATAATGTTACGTTGCAGCAGCAGCAGCATTTCACAGACTAAAGCAAGGAGTCAGAAGCCGACCATGTCGACAGCCTCACAACGCAGGATATTGGCCAATCGGTCGACAGCTTGGGTAATTATGTCTCATTCTTAAAACTCTGTGATACCCATGCTCCACTACACCTTCCATGGGTTACACCTGACCTTATGGCACTCGACCATATCAGGGATGCCTTGTGGAAAATCTACAAAGTAACTGGCACTACCAAGGATCTTAAGTACAGATGCCTACAGAATATGTGCACAAGGCAAACAAGACGTGCAAAAGCACAATAATACTCAATTGACAATCTTCACCAGAATACATCAAACACAGCTAACTTCTGGAAGGTTATCAACAATATATTCCAGCCCTCAAACAATCAACAACCAAGAAATATCACTAAGGAGGATATTACTCTGACAAATTCCACTGAAATTGCAAATGCATTCAATGATTACTTTGTGGAATGTGCTACTAACTTATAAGCGAAACGCAAACCAAACCACAGACATGAATGTCACCCTGAGAGTACCCCTATAGCCCCACCCTCTCCCAACACTGCTCACCATTTTCAATTTGTCCCAGTATACGATGAGGAAATTACACAAGTGCTCCTCAAACTAAAACTAAGCAGCCATTGTGGACCTGACTTACTGCAATCTAAGTTCCTAACATTTGGTGCTCCAGCCATTGCCAAACCAATTGCTTCCATAGTCAACTCTATTCTATCTGCAAACCATATCCCTAAGACCTGGAAAACTGCCAGAGTTTTCCCAATCTTCAAAAGTGGGGACAAAAACACTGTCTCTAACCACAGGCCAACCTCCCTTCTCCCAATACTATCCAAAGTCATTGAAAAATGTGTTCACTCCCAATTAAGCGATTACTATACCAAGACAAATTTCCTTAGCCAATTCTAATCTGGCTTTCGCCCCAAACACTCCACGGTAACTACCCTGCTAAAAGTTTGCAGTTAAATCCAGTGTGGAATGGAACTGGGACAACTCACTGGTGCAGTATTCCTAGATTTTGCACAGGCTTTTGATACTGTTGATCATGTTATCTTGATTCACAAACTCCAGTGCTCTGGAATAGGGAAACATGCTTTAAACTGGTTACATTCCTACCTATCAGGTAGATCCCAACATGTGCCTCTCAGGCTCTAAATCCAACCTCTTGTATATCACCTGTGGTGTCCCGCAAGGCTGTGTCCTGGGGCCCCTTCTCTTCTCCGTGTTCATCAATGATCTTCCTACAGCTTGTAAGGGAGCCTCAATACACCTGTATGCAGATGACAATCATATGCACACAGCCATAGCCTCTCCAACCTTGAACACGTACTTCAAGCTGACTTTTTGAGACTTGAAATTGGATTTCCCAAAACAAATCGTTTTTAAACACTGACAAGACTGTAACAATGGTATTTGGGACCAAGGCTAAATGTTTAAAGCTTCCTGTGACTGAGCTCTAGATAAGAAACAACGCTAACCCCACCCTAACTCGTGTTACTAGTTTTAAATATGGTTTGACTCCCATTTAACATTTCGGATGCACATTGATACCCTGACAAACAAAACCAATGCCAAACTAGGGGTACTTTACAGGAACAAATCCTCCCTAAGACTGCTGGTCAGAAAGCGTATCGCACAGCACATGCTAATGCCAATTATCGACTATGGGGACATAGTATACGGCTCGGCACCCCAAACACCCTCTACAATTCAATATGCCGCTTTGTTCTCCAATGCAACTACAACACACATCACTGCGAAATGCTCAAATAACTAGATTGGTCATCACTAGAGTCTAGGCGCAAAGTTCATCTTTCCTGTCTTGCCTTCAAATACTTTCTGGGCAATCTACCAGTCTATCTGAACAAGCTCCTCACCCCTACCACATGCAGCACTCATCATCTGAGATCTGACTCCAAAAGACTGTTCATGGTCCCAAGGCTCAACAAAGAAACCGGCCACTCCTCCTTCTCTTACCGTGCACCCCAAAACTGGAACAATCTACCGGAGAGACTCACAGCCACCACCAGTCTAAGTTCTTTCAAAACTAAAGCTCTCACATTTTAATCTGGTCTATAACTGTTACATATGCTTATAATATATATTATCTCTGTGCATGCAATGTCTTGTATATAATGTATACCCTGTTCACTTGTGCAACTATGTATTGTACGCATGTATTATTTGTCATCTTACCTCTGTGCCCAGGATATACTTGAAAACGAGAGGAAACTCTCAATGTATTACTTCCTGGTAAAACATTTTATAAATAAATAAATAAGATGTGCACCTGTACAAGGGAAAGTCCCAGAGTTTTGCTTTAAAGGCCGTGATTACTCTAGAAATGGCCGCGTGCGGCTGGAAAACAAATGGCTGAAATACGATAAAGGCTTACACTGGCGACACACTTTATTCGAGCTTGGCTAGTCCCACGAATTCGGGTATACCCGGGTGTATTGAGGTTTGTGACTGTTTTCTGCCCGAGTGCATTGAGTTATTTTCCAAGCAGGGATTGAAGCATTTTATTCCCGCTGGCTGCAATACTGCACAGTATATATATATATACTGCATTACAATTCATGAATTTATGCCATCTGGTAGACACGCGAAGCATTGCAGCCTATTAAATCCTAATCATTATCATTTAACAGATCAGCCGCCCATCAGCCAGGCATGAACCCAGGCTGGGAAGGCAAATGCAACGGGGCTTGTCAGAGGTGAGGAGCGGCGCATTCCAGGTATCTGCCAGGTACATACCGGGTATTTGCTCGAATAAAGTGTGTCGGTGCAGTACATACGATAAAGGCTTACATACGATAAAGGCTTACATACGATAAAGGCTTACATACGATAAAGGCTTACATACGATAAAGGCTGACATACGATAAAGGCTGACATACGATAAAGGCTGACATACGATAAAGGCTGACATACGATAAAGGCTTACATACGATAAAGGCTTACATACGATAAAGGCTTACATACGATAAAGGCTTACATACGATAAAGGCTTACATACGATAAAGGCTGACATACGATAAAGGCTTACATACGATAAAGGCTTACATACGATAAAGGCTTACATACGATAAAGGCTTACATACGATAAAGGCTTACATACGATAAAGGCTGACATACGATAAAGGCTGACATACGATAAAGGCTGACATACGATAAAGGCTTACATACGATAAAGGCTTACATACGATAAAGGCTTACATACGATAAAGGCTTACATACGATAAAGGCTTACATACGATAAAGGCTGACATACGATAAAGGCTTACATACGATAAAGGCTGACATACGATAATGGCTTACATACGATAAAGGCTGAAATACGATAAAGGCTGACATACGATAAAGGCTTACATACGATAAAGGCTGACATACGATAAAGGCTTACATACGATAAAGGCTTACATACGATAAAGGCTTACATACGATAAAGGCTGACATACGATAAAGGCTTACATACGATAAAGGCTTACATACCAGCGCGCCATCTGGAGCTGCAGGGCAGCCGTCTTCTGAAGAAATTTTCCAAATTGTTTTTGGCAGACAGCCACGTCCCGTGAGCGGTTCAGCCAATGAGGGCGAACCGCTCACTGCCAGGCCTCCTTGCCTCCTCTGCATCTCTTCTCTCCTGCCTACTCTGTATTATCCAGATGCCGCTCGGCGGCAGTGCAGGGTGACGTCACTGGATCGCACGGCCACTCAGTGCCATCTGGTATAATCGAGCCATAAGTCTTCAACAATATACCATTAATTCTTCTGAAGAACCAGTACTTGTTTTTGATAAGTGAGACGACTGCACTATACTTGTGTGCCCCAGAAACTGTAGGCTTAATGACTATACAAAATCTCTCGATGCTGCAATTCCAAGCCTGCCGCCGTATTAATATGGACTTAAAGGTGAGGGACCAAACTGAACGGAAGTGACATATTTAACAGACTAACCCTTTTGCTGCCAGAAAGAACTGCAACATATTGCAGAGCCTGAGAGGAGCAATGAGTTGACGGACTCTTCGGCAGCAAAAGGGTTAAGACCGTGACATTTATTTCAATATGTAAGGACACCAATTCTATTTCGCAACAAAATAGAGGATTTCTATCAACAACCAATATTATTTCTAAACAGTTAATATAAAGTACTTTTATTTCATTGTAGTGAACACATTATCACCTTAAATTAATTCTGGATCAACACAGAATCTCTGCTTTATGGCAACATTGTACTCACTGCCTACTGGAGCGACGCAGACTTGGTTCACACGACAGCAGAACCCCGGAGGTTGTGAAGCACAGTGCAGAAAAACACAGACAAGGGATATGGAGAAGTAAGTCATGGTCATCTTTTTGCGTGCATCAGAATTAAAACTTCGATCCTTATTTGAAAAGAAGTGAAAACGTTCAACTCGTGCAAGCAGGGGATGCAAGGAGAGCGTTCTTTCTGTTTATCATTGCAATCCAGCTAACACCATGTAATGGAGTATATTGCACACAAAGGGGAACTACTATATCCAATTGCTTCATTTGTAGGTTTTAAGTACAATCCTCATATGAAAAAACAAACTGCGCACCGAATGCAGCTTAATATATATAATAATAAATAAAATAATTATTGTGGACAATTTACAACCCAAATAAAGTTGTGAATTAAAAGTGCACTTTAAAGGTTTAAGGGAACACAATCTTGTGTTCCTAAATGTGAAATTAATGAATTAAGATGAAAATAAGATACAAAAAACCTTTAACATCCGTGGAGAGTCTGCAGCCTGAGTGGATGGCTCAACATCACACAGGGAACATGCAACAAAGAGAAAACACAGTGCACGACTCTCATAGTGTAATCAAGTAATTATATTGTAACAATATTAAAATGTAAATGATTGCACGTAGAAGATAAATGAATCATAAAAGAAGGACATGTTTAGGGTACATGGTACCACTCTGGAGATGGATGACTTGCTTCGTGAGGATCCCTCAGCATAGAATCCTTCTGGTCCGGGCAGGAAACTTAACCCCAGTTGCAGTAAGAGTATCCAATCACGTTAATGTAGCAAAGTCCGTTACATAGTACCCTCGGGGTTACAATGAAGACAGCAATGGAGCAAACCTCTCCTACACCACTAGACCCACTTCAGCTTGGACCCGTCAGTCAGCCACAGACCTCCACCTTGTTGCGATCGTGGATCAGGGTAATGACGTCACCTCAGTGCGTCACAAGTCCGCAGCAGCCAATTCAATAATCAGCAAAACAAATAGGGTCCTGTAAGCAGCATGTGCAAGGCCAAAAGCACGGTAATAGTTGCAGGAGAGTGTCCAGTATACAGCAAAACAAAACAATCCTACAAACCGCACGTTTCGTAGCGGACTACTTCGTCAGGAAGCACAGTGCCGAAAAACACAGACAAGGGATATGGAGAAGTAGGCTTAAGTTATGGTCATCTTTTTGCATGCATCAGAATGAAAACTTCGATCTTTATTTGAAAAGAAGTGAAAACAAAGGGGAACTACTATATCCAATTGCTTCATTTGTAGGTTTTATGTACAATCCTCATATGCTCAATATCTACTGTCTGTTAACATAGTTCTTTTGGATAAAGTTTGCAAAAAAACAAATAGTAGCATGATTTAAAGCTGCAGACCAAGCAATATCCTACATGTGGTTTATTTTTTTATTTTTTTAATAAATCAGTTCTGTACTATTGTGGCAAACGACTCCCTTTATGTAGTTCTGCCGCTTGCCCAGGCTCTTCCTGACAGTCTTCTAGGGTTTGGTTTGTATAAAAGGTGGACAAACACGTGTATACACACAAGGGGCAATGAGCCCTAAACCTTCAGCGGTTTATTTCTGCATTAGTAACACTACGGTACCACAGATCCACACGCTGAGCGAACAGACTGCCTTAAGGCAGTGTTCGCGTCCATGTGGTGAGCGGGCGCGCGCTGCGCAAGAAATCAGTTCAAACGGATTTCTTGGTGCGATAGACCGGTC
This sequence comes from Ascaphus truei, assembly GCF_040206685.1. Taxonomy (NCBI): domain Eukaryota; kingdom Metazoa; phylum Chordata; class Amphibia; order Anura; family Ascaphidae; genus Ascaphus; species Ascaphus truei. The sequence goes on along the minus strand of NC_134486.1, from coordinate 58,980,820 downwards.
ACGTGAGCGGTTCGCCCAATGAGGGCGCACCAGCTCCGTGATGTCACTGGCATGCCCCTGGACGCCGTGTGTACCATGGCCGAAAAACGCACCCGCTTCAAGCGTGTGACGTCACAGCCGCACACGCCTCCGCACGGGTGAAGGCACTATGGCCCCCGCCTTACTGTTTCGCATAGCTACCTTTTGTCTTAACTCTACCGCCATCTTTTCTATGTACTGCTTCTGTGACCCAAGTGTCTGTCTTAGGTTTGTAACCTTTTTCTCCAACTTCATCTGAGGAACCTCCTGCTGGGCAGCAGTAGAGTCCAACGTAGCGTCCAGCTCAGTCATCAGAGCCTCAAGCTCCTCGCCCAGGTCACGCTTTTGTTTCTCTGCCATCTTGCGGCCAGTACACTCAAGACTCCAGGTCCTTCCTCAGGTCTTGAAGCTTTCCTTCTCTATTTCTTTTTTCACTCAGTGCGGCTGCTAGTTCAACTTCTTCGGAGTCGCGATTCCACATCTGTCAGCTGATTCAGAGCAAGGTTTAACTATTTCCTTTTCTCTATTCTTGACCTGCAGCTGCCGGTGCTCCTCCCGGACCTTGTCCAGCATCACAATCAGGGTGGGTAGTTTGGAGTGCAGAAATGAAGGCCTCTTTATCCTGGATCAAGGATTCAGCTTTCCTTTGCCACCATTCCCGTGACTATTCTGCCTGTCACTCTGCCGTGCAGCACATCTCGCGCCTTTCTGACGCACATTGTCCTGACATCCCAGGTTCAAGTGGTTCGATCACTTTCTCTGTGGCTTGAAAATACTTTTCATTTTTTTCTTCTTTCTCTTTGCTTTATTAGCTCCAGAGAGTATGGTCTGAAGGGACACTGTTTTGTATGATTACACACACTGCAAAACAAACATTTCACGTCGGCCATTTAAAAAACCCAGCAGGGAAAACTTGACACTCAGCACTTTGCTTATGGCGTTGGCTTTACACAGCACTCTTTTCATACCCGACGGGCAGACTTTACACTCAGCACTTTGCTTATGGCGTTGCTTTACACAGCACTCTTTTCATACCCGACGGGCAGACTTTACACTCAGCACTTGCTAGATGCCATTTTCCCTTTCTTCAGCAAAATTTTTTGGTTTTCTGCTTGGGTTCAGTGCTTTAACATATCTTCATCTACTGATCTCTGGGTGCTATTGCATCCACACTTCACACATTCTCTGTGTATGCTGTAAGCACAACTGGTCATACACAGTTGGACACACTTCACTCGCAGACTCTGCACTTTACTTTGGCCGGATGGCCATTTTAAATCCCCACTTTTTCCCCTCAAACCCACAGACCTTTCAGTGTCTGCCTGCACTCAACCACCATATGTGGCAAACGACCTTTCTTTATGTAGTGCTGCCACTTGCCCAGGCTCTTCCTGACACAGTCCTCTAGGGTTTGGTTTGTATAAAAGGAGGACAAACACGTGTATACACACAACAGGCACTGAGCCCTCAACCTTCAACGGTTTATTTCTCCATTAGTGACACTAAACATTTTTAAATACTGTCACTTTAAGTCAAAACAAAGTCATAAAAATACTACTGCTGTCAGGAGTCTAACTCCCATGCATATATCTCTCTGTAATATTGGCTGGCTTAGCCAGTTACCAACTTAAAATAACACACAGAGATAACATTGAGTCCTTTACTGTGAAATGGGGACACCGTCCCATTAGATCCATAGATGCTGCAACAGATTCTTCTATAAATTAGACAGAAAGCTGCCCATTATCCTGGGACTATGTCACACTATGAGAAAATACTTTTTTAAACTCTGAATGACTTTTTATTATAATGTAACAAGAATTTTTGGTTTCTCTAGCAACCATTTACGAAGTCACATCATCTTCTGAAACAGGCTCTGGCACACCCCTTTTTGAGACCTGCCCTCTCTAGCAGAGCACCAATTGAATCTAGTGACTGCCTTTAGTGAACCCTCAAGCTGAATCTTCGCTGATCGATCACAGGAGAACGGATCAATCAGCAATTTAGCTAATTACTTATCATTGTGTGGATTGTATTGATGCACATATTAAAAGGGGGGGGGGGACGCAGCTTGGACTGCTGCTTTAAAAAGCAGTTGTCTAGCTGCACATGATTGTAGTGCTATTGTGTATCCCACCCCCTCCCCTCCATACCTGTCTCTGTTTTCAGCAGATTAAACAAAAAACATTACAATAAAAACTTACTTTTAGATATTGTTTTATACAACTGGTACATATTTATTTTTAAGTAGCAACCCCATCTGAGAAGGAGCAGCTCAGTTAGTAAAAACACAGACTCTGTAAACAATGAGAGTCAGGGGAGCCAGGTTCAATTCCCGGTGTCAGCTCCTTGTGACCTTGGGCAAGTCACTTTATCTCCCTGTGCCTCAGGCACCAAAAACAGATTGAAAGCTCATCTGGGCAGGGACTATGTCTAACAATCCTATGTGCTGCGTACCACGCGCTATACTTTAATTGTGAAGTACCAAGTTCCATTGGGAAAAAAGTGCTATATGAAATAAAGTAATTATTACTAACTTTTTATATGATTTTTGTGTTAATCTTACCGGAACCGGAGTTGATCCCTGGTCCCCCAATGTTTGAGGTTCTAGAGATGTTTGTAATATGGCCTTTGGGGTCACCAATAGAAAGCCGCACTTTTCTAATGGCTGTCGGGCGCGAGCTCTGACCGTGGCCATTTTGTTTCAACAATTTGCCTGGTGGTGGGTCCCCAGTCCAAGCTGGGCTCGCTGCTCCTAAACTGGGGTGTCCCCAGGGCGTCAGATCAGTTCTCAAATATATCAATTCAAACAATAAGGTTGTGACTCTTTTCAATTAGTTTAGAAACAGCTTGTTTGTTTTTAAAAAGCAACAACCCCCCCACTGTGCAAATATCAAAGATAGAATCTTCATATTTTCCACTGGTCCCCAAACACAGTTCATTCACAAGAAACTTTGGGTAGTAACACATATTGAATTCTCACTTATCTTACTATTCATTTACAACATGTAAATGAATAAATCAACAGCTATGCACATTCATAAAAAATGGTAACAGCGAATGAATCCTCAAAGGTATGAAGAAAAGAAAAAAACAGTGCACAACCGGAAAAAATGCAGCTTTGGACCAAAAAGATCTTTACAAAGTTTCTGCGTGAGATTTACTATAATAACTGGACAATATTTAGAGAAGTTTCCCACACAGCTTATGCCAATTATTTCTCTTTACCACTAATCCACTAGAATTGACGGGTCTATTTTAGTTTAAAAACGAATGTATAGAAATGTATTTGGAATAAGAAAAATCCAAGAATTGCAAAGGGTATCTTGAAGAGGCCCACCACAAAAGGAGGACTAGAGGTACCGTGCTTGTTAGCTTACTACAAAGCGGCCCAATTAAGCCAAATTATCCAATTGCACACGGACCCAAGCTTAAGGAGATGGGTAGAATTGGAGAAAAACTGTTGTGCACTAATTGAACTACACAATTTGATTGGCTACCTAAGAAAGGGTTAATCAAGATTGAAATGCCGCTCCAGACCATAGTCAATTCAATACGGGTATGGGAGGCCACTAAATTCAGCTGTAATCTAACTTCCAAGGATTCACTTATGACACTGATCATCGGTAACCCAGATTTCGCTCCAGGGATGAATAGAAATAATTTGTTAGTTTGGATACAGTCGGGTATTACACGGCTTAATGATCTGGAGGGCAGAAAATATATAAAAACATTTGAACAAATTAAGTCCACAAAGGATATACCAAACAAGGAATTCTTTAGATACCTCCAGATCAGAGATTTCTATAACAAATCCCCAATCAGACCTGTAAGAACAAATTTTGAGCAGCTGTGTTCTAGAGGAACGGACACAAGGGGACTAACATCTAGAATGTACAGAAGTGACCTGTCCTGGGACCCCTAATAA